>NC_140579.1:551624448-551721948 GCF_964204655.1 Triturus cristatus
ACCGGGGCCCGGGGAGGCTCTCCCCGGCCTGGCTAGGTTTCGGAAGCTGGGCCCGGTGCTGGAGCTCCGTCCCAGGGTGCGGCTCCATCCCGGGGTGCGGGAGCCCCCCGGTCCTGCAAGCCAGCCGAAGGTACGGGCGCTGGGGAAGGGGGTCCACCGGGGCCCGGGGAGGCTCTTCCCGGCCTGGCTAGGGTTCGGAAGCTGGGCCCGGTGCTGGAGCTCCGTCCCAGGGTGCGGCTCCGTCCCGGGGTGCGGGAGCCCCCTGTCCCGCAAGCCAGCTGAGGGTCTGTGCGCTGGGGAAGGGTGTCCACCGGGGCCCGGGGAGGCTCTCCCCGGCCTGGCTAGGGGTCTGAAGCTGGGACCGGGCCCGGGGCTCGTGCTCCGTCCGGCAGGGCCCGGGGTGCAGGAGCCCCCGTCCTGTAAGCCAGCCGAGGGTCCGTTCGCTGGGGAAGGGTGTCCACCGTGGCCAGGGGAGGCTCTCCCCGGCCTGGCTAGGGTTCGGAAGCTGGGCCCGGACCCGGGGCTTGTGCTCCTTCCCAGTGTCCCAGGGTGCGGGAGCCCCCCGTCCTGCAAGCCAGTCGAGGGTCCGTGCGCTGGGGAAAGGGTGCCCTCCGGGGCCCGGGGAGGCTCTCCCCGGCCTGGCTAGGGGTCTGAAGCTGGGACCGGGCCCGGGGCTCGTGCTCCGTCCGGCAGGGCCCGGGGTGCGGGAGCCCCCCGTCCTGCAAGCCAGCCGAGGGTCCGGGCGCTGGAGACAGGGGTCCACCGGGGCCCAGGGAGGCTCTCCCCGGCCTGGCTGCTTTCAGAAGCAAGGACCGGGCCCGTGAGCCGGGGTGGCTTGCTTTATTATTCTACGCTGGCGGAACAGAATTTTCCGCCCACCCCTAATGAGCACCATAACTATGTAATTACTGACTTCTGCCCAAGTTAATCTTCTGTACTTCTCTTTTCTCCCATTTTTCCCTATTTTTCCATGTACTCTTCCGTCATCACAGGCAATTGTTTACAGGCATAACACTGATAATGTCCCGATGATGATCCTGGATTTTCTGTAAGGATCGAATCACCGCAGACTTGTCCACCCTATACACTTTTACTTAAATCCAAATATGTGTAATGGTGGCTCTACTGTAAATGGTTTGTGATACCGTAATTTTTGTATACAAACAACCGCACTTTGCCTGAGCCTTTATGTTTTGTTTTTCCGTTTTATGTTATGTGAGCTTGGATGCAGGCTTGTGTCCCACTGTATACATTTGCTTTGCAACTCACCCTCATGTCCATTTCACATTTGCATATTAAAATACCCCTAGCCGGCTGGATAGCGGCTAAAATATAGTACTGATTGGGTCTATATTGATTTACTCTATACATTCTTTCTATGTCTAGGGACCACTGTTTTCTGAAATAGAGGAATATGAGGACATCTCCACCAAACACAGAATCACTTACTTCATATAGGTAAGAGGAAGGACCCTTGTTTGGTGGAGATTTACCTCTTTGTACACTTGTCTCCATAGGAAGTTTCATACTATCTCAAATTTCTGGATAAAGACACACGAGAACAATCACATTGCTAACAAGCATTGGCATAGCCAATAGGTCTCGCCTTTGGGACCTTATAAGTGTTTAGCCATGCAGCACATGTTCCTTGGTGTTGTGCAGCCAGGAATTGAAGAGCTATACAACTGAAAGGCTATGCTGAACTCCTGTCTGGGGAAGCTCTCCGTAGCACCGGCTTAAGGCTAACAGGCTAATGGCTGCTGTGATTAGTCACCACAGTGCGCTGAGCTTGTTGGCTGCTGGATCGCTATTAGTAGGAGAGATAGCCATGACAGCAGGAGTAAAGCGGTGCTGAGTTGCTCTGCCGAGTTGCTGAGCTCAACGGCTGGGTTGGAAGGCTAGGCTGGCTAGTGTGGCAGGCTGGCTTGACCGGCTACAAACACAAGAGTGGCTTGTCTTTTGGGAAAACTGCAGATGAGTGGGAAGGAGGGGGGGCACTGTCTATGGAATACAAAGCCTTCGGCATGAGTTAGTAAATCAATTTTAGGAGACAGAAACTGCAGTTCATAGGATTGACAGTCCAGAAATTACTTTAACATTTCGATCATAACGTCAAACATGTTTTGGAGCAGTACAAAAAGTAAGTCACAGAGGGTGCACTATGTGCTGGCAGGTAATTGATTAATAAAAGGAAACAGGAATGTGCCAACCAAGCGAGTGATGGAAAGTTCGCTTCACTTCAAGCCCAAAAGACTATTAATTTAGAGAGACAGATTTCAGGTTTGCGGTGCATCAGACTGTTGCAGGTACGAGCACAGGGACACTGTGCTTAATCTGAGCTGAAGGGAATGTGCAAGCAATGCAGATTCAAAACGGAAGCATTCTTAGACGACGAGAAAGAACACCATGTATAGCGAACATGTGTTTTTTTAGTTGTTTTTTTGTTGTTTTTTTAAAGTGTGGTAACCCGGGTCTGTCATCTTCTAGTTATGTATATGTTTTATTACACATGCAAGCCTACAAAAAGAAGAGGGCGCCATTTTTTTTTTGGGGGGGGCGGGGGAAGAAGCGTGGCAAAGGATTTCAGATTGGTAAATAAAATACACTAATACCACAAGCTAAATTATCGTTTTAGTTTGCATTGGAGAGAAAATATTATTGAGAGGCAGGACCTTTAGGAATGTTTCACAAAACACGGAAGCTCCAGGGTTTTTACACGCCCTGGAATCAGAGAAAGATGTAGGAGGGGGGGTTTAGGGAAGGGTGCCCCATGACAGATTAAGGCATTGTTTGTTAGTTAGATAATGACGAAGACCTGGAGCAGCTGCCTGGCTTCACTCCGCTCTTTGAGATACATGAAGCAAAGAACACCACAAAGGCAATATTAACGTACAGTTGTTTAACAGAGGTGCAAGGAAAAGGCTCTCTGATTATTATTGCACTGCTGCAAACCATCGATTAATACCATCAGACACCAAAAGGAGTGTGGGCGCTGGCGACTGAGTCCTGTTTATCTTCAATCGAGAAATTTTGCTGAAGGAATAGGTTATATCTATGCCATCTAAATACTGCTACCACCCCAGGGTTTAAAATCACGACGTCCCTGGGTCGCAGTCCACTTAGGTTAAATAAACAGATTGCGTCTGTTATGCAGGGTTTCTTTTTTTAAACCAGAAAAAAGTTCAAGTAACGAGCTCGACTGAGAAAAGGTCACATTAGGTGTGTTTTTCAATAAATGTGTTATGGGTGAGAGTTAACCGATACACAAAATAATTTGTTACACTGGTTGTGCTGTTAAGCAGTTGTACCAGATATTCTTTGCCTCATAAAGGAACACCCATGACAGGGCAATGCAGCACATCACCCGTGTAATTTCGGCATAACCGTAAAAAACACTTCCATCTATAACACTTTTCAGCACACCTAAAACATGATGCAATGAAACTAATGTCACCACCGACACGCAGGCTCTTACTTGACTGTTACTGTGCGAAGTACAACCCAAGTGCCTGCTATCTGCACAAAACCCAGCAAAGGAACTGAAACACTGCAGACAAGCAGCAACGCCATTAGCTACCACTGAAAGGACGGACATCTTGGATTCCAAATGTATGCATACAAGTCCCACTCGCTACTCTTTATAAATGCACTGAACGTGGCATAATTAAGTTTCCAGCCAGCTTCAAGGACTTCTAATTAACTATACAATAAAACAAACAAAAAAGGTCCAAGATTAACTAACCAAAGGAAGTTTGGCCCGACTTCCCTGCATCTGAATCAGCCAAAAATAGAAGTGTGCAGTCAACTCTCAACACTAAACACAAGAACAGATCACGGACGAGACGTTTCTCTGTTACAACCACAGCATGTTGCACTCGAGCGTATATGACGTGCCTCGGTGATGAGACATTATCCGAACTACACCCACGTCATCACAGCTTTGCCTGGAATGCGGTTTCTAGTTAAAAAATGCAGAACACAAGTTTGCGTTGACAGTTCTCATACAGCTCTTCGGTAAATACCACGCCTAACTTTTGAGGTTTAAAACAAGCACGCGCGCGCGCCACAGCAAGCCATCTTTCTGGGCACAATCATTTTAAACAGATGGCGACCGCAAGGGTAACCGCAAGCATTAGGCCGTGGGCGGAGCAAAGGTGGGACATGCACCAGCCTTTACCCAATTGCGTGCGGTCTTTCTTAGAAAGACGCACGCAAAGGCCAATAGCCTGTGACAAAAACAAAAGCCCACGCACGTGTGGTCAGATTTTTGAAGCCCTTACATAAAGTCTCGCTGAGCAGCGCATGCGCGCTGTGCTAGGCTCGACCTAAAAAGCACACATGGTCACTGGTGACATTTCCTCGTGCTCCATTACACAGCTGTAGTGTAGAAAATGTACTGACATTCACCCAAGGAAGTAGCACTTTACCAGCAGAGTGCTCAAATTGGGTAGATATTTTGTGCAAACCTGTGGATTATTTTTTAATAAAGGGGCAGGTCTGTTGTGGCCCGACACTGCCACTGACACACCCTCACAGACCTAATCACATGCCCACTCACAGACACTCATAGACCCACTCAGTTGCTCATGCACCCACTCACAGACCCACTCACTCGTACTCTCACAACCCTTCACAGACCCGCTCAGACCCACTCGAGCACCCACTCACAGACAAACTCAGACACTCACACACCCTCAAACTCATGTACACACTCCCAGAACCACTCAGACACGTACACCCACTCACAGACTGACTCACACTCAAGCACCCCGTTAAAGAACAACTCGTACTCTCGCACAGAGTCACAGACCTACTCAGAAACTCATGTACCAACTCACAGACCTATTCAGAAATACACACCAACTCAGAGACTCATGCACTCACTCACTGAGACTTAAGCAACCACTCACTCACAGATTGACACACTCATGGAGGCACTCACAAACCCACTCAGACACCCTCACAACCACTCAGACACTCACGCACCCACTAACACAACTATTGAGACACTCATGTACTCGCTCACACAATCGCCAAGGTTTCGGGTTACAATTAGAAAATAAAAATTTAAAAACCTTAGAAATTCACTTAAAAAACAAAAACAAAGGATACACAGAGATTATACTTAGGAAATAACATTTAAAACATTTTTTTTATTAAATAAAAAAAAAAAACAAGGGTTATAGGGACATTATAGTTGGGAAGTTATGTTAAAACCCCTATAGAAGTTCACAGAAAAAAAAATCCAAAAGGTTACACAGTTATATTTAGGAATTAGAATAAAAAACACTTAGAAATTCACTGAAAAAAACCAAAGGTTACAGAGACGTTCTAGTTAGACTCAGATTTCACCCGTACAAAACCACTGAAATTCATCATTTATAGTTTCCTGAGCTAACTATAACTTGAGCCCCCACAATGCACTTATGACCTCACATATTACATCACTCATGACATGGTCAGTGACATCACTGATGACATCATCCACTGTACCACTCACACCCCTATACAACCTATCATACTCACATATTCATTCATAAACTACTCACACACCCCCTCGCTCATCCATAGAGCCACTCACACACCCACTCACCCATACAGCTACTCACACATCCACTTATTCACCTATACAGTCACACACCCACTCACTGATCCATACAAGCACTTACATAGCCATTCATACAAGCACTCCCATATCTGCTCACTCACCCATACAGTCATTCACAAAAACACTGACTCTCCAATACAGTTAGTCAGTCACACACCAAGTCACTTAACCAAACACCCATTCAAACAGCCACTTACACACCCAGTCACACACTCATACAGCCATTGAGATAGCTACTCACCAACAGTTCCTCATCCACGAATACAGCCACTCACTCACCAATACAGCCACTCACCCACCCACATATACACCTATACAGCCACTCATACCCACTCACACACCTATACAGCCAGATACCCACTCACACATGGTGTGAGAAGTTGGCCTGGCATATGCTGGTCACTAGTTATAGTGGCCACCTTGCACCAGTCCAATTCGACTCTTATGGTAGATTGGTTTAAGACAACCTTTTAAAGAAAGCTATCCTAGTGATAGCTGTGGAGAGCAGCCTTCAGGTTAAGTCTCAGAGGAATGTAAAGCAGTTGGTTCTTTTTTTTTTTTTTTAAATCCTCATCTCACCATATAGCTTCTGCAAATATAAGCAAGAAACCGACCTTCGATCTTAAACGCCCCCGGTTTCTGCTAATGCGTTGGCTATAGGCCTACCCAGGCCAGCTTCTTTGTATGAAACTTGGTGTAATCATTGGACTTAGGGGCATTAGATAAATCTCACTTCTTTGCCCCATACTAAGAGCGGTGACCAAATGTTACGCCCATCATCGTTCCAATGTCCCAAGTCCATACGGGCCATACCCAGAGCGGCCCTCAGCCAGTTTTCATAAAGCGGAGGCAGTGAATCCTTCCATAACCTGCAGATCTCCCTCCGGGCGATAAGGATCAAATACATTAGTAGACCTTTTTGTGATTAACCATAAGGTCATCAAGTTATTATCCACACTGAATATTACCACGGATAAATTCAGATTAAAATTTACCTTAAAAATAGCACCAAGAGCACATTCCACATTTTGCCAAAAACCTTTCAAAGCGCCACATTCAAAAAAGATATGTAGGTCATCAGCCAAAGCCGAATCACATCTAGGGCATTTTGGAGAGGAGAGGGGGCAAACTTTGCTATTTTCTTAGGGGTATAATATAACCTATTGATCACATAGAAATGGTTATTTTTTAGCGAGGCAGGTTTAACCACCTTATATAACAACTAGAAAGAAAGTTCAAACAATTCTGCAGCATTGTTCTCTACAGCAGACATATTCCAGACTACATTTTGTGGGGGGAGGACTCTGTCTTCGGCATCCTGCAGCTTCTTATACCAGATCCCAACTTCCTTTTTTATAAGATGTATGTTCTGGCATTGAAGCTCTATTTCCCAGTTCCCACCTATGAGAGATTTCTCTGCAATACACCAAGAGGCAAGTTGTAGATATTTGAATCTAGAGAAAGATTCTCCAATTTTCAGCCTTAATACCTCCCAAGGATGGATCCAGTCTGTGGAAACACGATCGGACCAAATCCGAATACCGGCTTTCTTAATGGGTAGTGCTAGGCTATCCTCTAGGCAAACAGGTAACCCAGGTGAGTCCCAGATGGGAGCAAAATCTGAGTGGTAGCCTATCCCCCATATTATCCTGATCCTATACCACAAGTTCAAAGCTGCCTTTAAAACCTTCCAACGGACCCTTTTGAAAAATCTGGGTGCTCCAAACTTATAAAGGAAGCCATCTCCCCCTCCCTCAAGAGTAACCATTTCATTTAAAATCTTCCCCCAATTGGAACCCCCTGCAGTGCAAAGTAATGCCCGAATATTTTTAAACTGAAAAGCAAAAGAATACCATAGTATATCAGGTAGTGCCAGGCACCCTTTCTGAAGCTTACGCCTTAATTTTTTCCAGGAAAGCCGGGCCGTTTTATTTGACCAAATGAAACTTCGAATTTTACTTTGTATTTTGCTTATATCTCTACGCGGAAACTCTAAGGGTGAAGTACTGGGTTTTCCAGAACCAACCCAGCGGTGCCAGGGGACACACCCGAAGACTTCGAGTTCTTCCTGTTTCAGACTACAGAGACACAGAGTCTTCTAGGTGAATTCAAAGATCGTATTTATTGGCTGCAGACCAATCACAGGTATCCGAGAAGTACAGCACAGTGTATGTTCTCAGGAGACTGCTCCCACCCAAAAACCAGTCTTTTCTTATATACAGAATATTACGCTCTGGGCAACACCGCCCCTATTTTACAAGTGGTCGTTCACATATTTTCGCTTCAAAGAAAGAGCCAAGTCATGATGATAATCCCACATTTCAGCTCGATCAGCCCATAATTATTTACCCAGCGAGGCTCAGAACCCTCATCAGATATCAGCAGACCCCAATAAAACGGACACCTTCTCCTCGTAAAACAAGCCATAAAGTAGGAAACAGAGTCAGATGTGAAAGAGATTAGTCAGGGTTTGTGTGGGATGCACAACTTTATGATGTGTCGGGCCCTGATGCTAATCCCATTTGGCCGCAGTAAAAGGAACCGGCCGGGCAGGACTGACCTCGGGCAGCGGAGTCAGTTTGCACAGGTCACAAAGAAGTCACAGAAAGATTGCGTGTCCTTTAGGCCTAGGCATGGCCTTAGTGCGCAGCCTATGTGAGGGCAACCACAAAATGGTTACCGTTCTAAAATGGAACCCGAGGGTTTAATATGTAGTATCGTATACACGGTGAGTTCATCGGGGAAACATGACGAAAACACTCATACATACCGCATTAGTCATTTGCGGTTCGCTGATACCAAAATCGGCATGGTAGGACCATGCTACCAACATGGTTCCGGAATTTACAGTACCACAGACCCTCCTTTTGCCCTTACATAGGCAATAACTATATTCATACTAATCTGAGTCCAGGTCCATATTCATAAAGTCATGAAGATGTTGCTGTAGCATCATCCTATTGCTTAGTTCCTCCCTTGATACAGGTTTCCTTACACATGATGTAACACAGAGGCTACACATTACAGGAGCACACTGTATACATAGACAGAACAGAAAAAGAATGGCTAAGATCGTCCCAGTGACTATTAGAATCTTCCATCCCCAAGCTGATATCAGTCCCCAGAACCACCCCATCATCGACCAGTCTCCTTTATCCACATGAATAGATTCGAAAATCTTATGCAGTTTGGAAATGGCCTGATAGACTGTCGGAGCGTTATCTGGTATGAAAATACAGCAGCTTGATTGGATAACCTTACATACCCCACCACGGTCTGCAAGTATGACATCTAGAACCATACGGTTCTGCAACGTCATGAGGCGATCCGCTTGGAGCTCAGCTGTCAAGTTACCAAGGGCACTAGCCGTTACATTAACAGTGGTTTCAACTACACGAGTCAGTTGTCTCAGGTTCCTACTATTGACCATTGGTCCCCAAAACGGCAGGAAACCCAGGAAAAAGTCTCCCGCTTCCTGACCGGCAGTATCCTCCTGACTAGCAACGCCTCTCACAACTCTGGTCTTGTGATAATCAGAGGCGGCAGTAAATGTCGGCGGTAGCAAATTTGCAACATAACACGTGCCCGAGAAATCAGGGGGCAACCATGTATATGCTCGGTCATTACAAACAAAGTATGTACCCTTGGCAGCCAAAAACGCAGGGGAAAACTGTGATGGAAAAATGTACGTTTCAGCACAGTAGTCACTCTTCCCTAATTGAGCTCTTGAATTCTGACCATTACCTTGTAAACAGAACCGACCTATGTGGGGTACGACCCAAATCGGAGATGAACTTTTACGCTGTTTCTCGCCCAGACTAATGCTATACCCCGTCGCGTTCCAACCCACATAAACTCGCAACTCATCCTTGGGAATAGATGAATATGCTTCGATATCTCTACTCATATCAGCAACTCCTCTCATCAAGGCTTTATTGTTCGTGCTAGGTCTATTGGAACGCGGTGGTCGTGGGGAATAGGTCTCAAGTGCAAAAAGAAACATAGTCTGGAATGCCCATGATGACCCATTATAGCTAAACGGCAGCACTAGATACGGGATACCCTTATCAATGGTACGCGGCATCAAACCACACACCCAGCAATTTGTTGTGTTCATAACTAGTTGGTGCTGGTGCAGGAGTTGAATAAACGAATTGTTTACGAACTCAGAACGTCTAGCTTGTTCGTGTTCAGGCAGAGGGTGGAAAGAGTGTGAGGGAACAGTAGGAGGAGGTATGGGCTGTATAGTGGGTGCAAATGCCACTTGAAAAGACAATAATACATAACCTACAGAAAACATCATCATGCTAAATAGTACAAATAGACATAATATTACAAAACGTTTGCTATTCATTACTTTACATATTCTGCTCTTAAAATGTATTTCCTCAGCGGGTCTCTCCATCTCGAAAAACTCCATCCTCTAATCGTGCTGTTCGCGGCGGATGAGTGTCTTCTGCTAAGGAGTACACCTGTCAGTCCAGGGAACGCCCTAGACCAACCAGACCGTTGACCTAACGTCTCCGGCTTGTACCCCAAAGTCTTGGCACCGCGTCCCTACAGCTGAACCCGGAGGGCGGTTCGAAAAAGCAAAAATAAGAAAGTTTCTCAGATGGAAGAGAGAGCTGCACTTCTCAAAAATATCAAAGAAAAATAATTTTTATTTGTCCATAGTTCTCGGCCTCAAATTATAACGGCTTCTTGTAGGTACTGTTTGGTCTTGAAACAAGAGTTCAGGCTCTGTAGTGTCCAATCGAATTGACGATGGCACAGCTTCTTGCAAGATGTCATCGCTTTCCTTCTCAGAAAGCGTTCCTTTTACTCGTGCATCGCTAAACGGCAGAAAACGAGGCACAGTCTCAGTCTCTGAGTCAGCGATCCCTTCCTCGACCCACTGGTCGTAAGGCAAAGGCAAAGGGACCCTCTTGCAGTGAACGCCGTGTATCCAGTTCTTTTTCCCTTTTACTCGAACAGCCGATCTCGTTGAAAGAAGGACGAGATGGGGGCCGGTCCAACGGGGCTCATCATTCTTTGTCCTCTTGAAGTTTTTGACCAGCACCCATGATCCAGGATTGATAGGATGTCCTGGAGCTTCAGAGACCTGAGACAGAGTATCATGCACCTGTTGGTGTAAAACACGCAATTTAGCCGTCAATTCATACAAATAATCAAGCAGTACTGGATGTTCAATTTCGCTGAATTTTGTCGGTCTTGGCACACCCCATATATTGGCCGGACGGCCAAACACAATCTCGTACGGACTAAGTCCCACTCGTGAATGCACAGTCATTCTTGTTGATAGGAGTGCTAAGGGCAGAGCATCAGGCCATTTAAGACCAGAACTCGCCTGGATCTTAGCCAACTTAAGTTTCAAAGTGCCATTGTAACACTCTACTAGTCCAGCTGATTGGGGGTGATTTGCAGCGTGGAATTTCTGCTTAATACCTAGTCCCTCACATACATTCTTCATCACTCGACCTACAAATTCACTCCCATTATCACTCCATACCATTCTTGGCATTCCAAACCTAGGGAAAAATTCTTTGACTAGGGCTTTAGCTGTGGATAAGGCAGTATTGTCCTTTAGGGGATATGCTTCTATCCACCTTGAAAAAGCGCAGACAACAACAAGTACATATTTAAAATTGTTGCACCTTTCCATGTGGATGAAATCTAGCTGCAAAACCTCAAACGGATACGTTGGAGGCGCAAAATGACCAGCTGGAGTTGGGGTTCCCCTACCAGGATTGTATTTCAAACATACCATGCAATTTTTGACCACATTCTCTGCACACTTGGGAATTCCAGCATTCTGCCATACTGGAGCTAACAACTTACAAATCCCTTTCACACTGATATGCGCCATTCCATGTGCCATCGTGACCACTGGAAGCACATATGCATCAGGTAACAACCATCGCCGGTGTTCTGACAAATCAACCCAACAACCATTTTCATCCAATTTACCCTTACTTTCTTTCCACATACTCGATTCTTTCTCTGTGGCTTCAGCTTGGAGGGACTTCACACTCTCTATCGTGTCTTCACACATTCCAACATCACCAACCCATCTTGCAGGGTCTGCAACATACATTCGAGTTGTAACATCTTTTGCTGTTTCTTTCGCAACTTCGTCAGCAAATGCATTACCACGACCAACATCATCGGTAACTTTCTTGTGTGCACTGCATTTCACAATCGCAACTTGTAATGGCAAGGTCAACGGCTCAAGGAGATCATTCACCAACTAACCATTCTGAATCTTAGTTCCATGCGAAGTCAGGAACCCACGTTCTTTCCACAAGCGCCCAAAACTATGGGCCACGCCAAAGGCATACTGACTGTCAGTATATATGTTCACTTTCATTCCTTTCGACAACACGCATGCTCTTGTAAGTGCAATTAATTCTGCTGCTTGAGCCGAATTATGTGGTATACGTGCAGTTTCAACAATCGTGTGCAAAGTCGTGATAGCATATGCAGCAGTCGTATCACCATTCGGAAGCTTGAAGCACGAACCATCCACCCATAAGGTACCATCACTCTCAACCAGGGAAGTATCTTTAAGATCCACTCTCCCTTTTGTTTCTAATTCTGTTCTGAACAGACAATCATGCTGTTCAATCTCATCTGTGTCTGCTGAAATCGGCAATAATGTAGCTGGATTCAACGTGTTGCACCTCTTTATGTGCACATGACTCGCTAACAGTGTTAACTCATAACCTGACAATCGAGCACTAGT
Organism: Triturus cristatus; assembly: GCF_964204655.1. Lineage (NCBI taxonomy): Eukaryota > Metazoa > Chordata > Amphibia > Caudata > Salamandridae > Triturus > Triturus cristatus. Next base: position 551,636,799 of record NC_140579.1, read on the forward strand.
TATGTGCTGTGTCTTGGTCTTGTTTAACAATGTGTCCACTGCATGCGGAACCATTACAATCAACGTGTTATCCATCACTAACCCAGCAGACTGTCGAATAGACACAGCTGCTGCCGCCGTGGCTCTCAAGCAACTCGGCAATGCCTTAGCTACCGGATCCAAAGTCGACGAAAAATACGCGCATGGACGCTGTTTGTCTCCAAAAGACTGTGTTAACACTGACAATGCGCAACCTTCCTTCTCATAAACATACAATGTAAAGGGTTTACTGTAGTCGGGGGTACCCAACACAGGAGCTGAACATAATGCATTACGCAATTCTGAAAAACTTCTCTGACACTCTTCAGACCACGGGACGGGATTCGGGGTATCTTTACATGTTAATGCTATCAAAGGTTTTGCCAGCAAAGAAAAACTCGGGATCCACTGCCTACAGTATGAAGTAATACCCAAGAAAGCACGCACTTCTCTCTGTGTTCTTGGCACGCTCAATTGTGCAATGGCCTGAATTCTTTCTGGGGTCAGTTTTCTTCCCTTTTTCGATAAGAGATGACCTAAGTAGGTCACTTCTTGTCGACAATATTGTAGTTTTGAGAGAGACACTTTGTGATGAAAGGTAGACAAATGACGCAACAACAACAATGTAGCTTCTTTACAAATCTCCTCAGAATCCGCGGCGATTAGTAAATCGTCAACATACTGAATAAGGGTAGCACCACTAGGTAAAACAATTGTATCAAGCTGCGCTTTTAAAGCCTGACTGTATATTGATGGACTTTCACAGTAGCCCTGTGGAGCGCATTTAAAACGGAAGCTTCGACCTCCTAGACTAAAACCAAAAATATCCCTGCTCTCCTCTGCAATCGGGATGCTAAAGAAAGCATTCTTTAAATCGATCACTGAGAACCAAGCAGCGGAAGCTGGAATCATAGTTAACAGGCAGTTATATCAGGGACAACTGGAAACTGTGGCACAACTATCTTATTGACCTCTCTAAGATCGATCACAAACCTGTAAACAGGTGGCTGAGAAGGGTCAGTACGTTTTCAAACAGGCAAAACAGGACTATTGCAAACGTTGCCTCTTGTCTCTTCAATTACATCCTTTTCAATCAAATCATAGATGATCGCTAACAACGCTTTCCCACCTTCATTAAAGATCTTATATTGGGGAATGCGTGGCAATTTAACATTGGCTTTCAAAGTGACCACATATGGCGGTATTTCCAAGAGGCCCACATCATTAGGACCAGTAGCCCAAAGGACATCTGGAAGAGACGACAATTCAGCTGGCAGTTTATTCTTCGACAAATACATTGGAGAAATCACTTCCCTACCCAGTGTAAGTTGTACTCCTAAGGGAGAATAATATAATGTCGCATGTAACCTCTTTAACAAATCCAATCCTAACAGGTTTTCACCACAACCTGTCGTTAGGATAAGGGGTGCTTTCAGCTCACAAGGTCCAACAGAAAGGGGTATTGCACTAGAGATCGGGTTCCTAACCGGGGCGCCAGAAAAACCTACTGAAACATTCATTTCGCCAGACAAAGGCGCGCCAGGGAGTTTTGAGTGCATAATAGAACTCTTTGCAGCACCAGTATCCAATAGAAAAGGCTCTGACACACCCGCTGTAGTCACCTTGACATACGGTCCACTCTGGTCCACTGGCACTGAAACAACTCCCTCTCTCTGTCTATGGCTGTCCTAGTAATCATTACCTTCCGCATTTTCATCTTCCGCATAATAGTCGTTATTATAGTACTGAGCCGTCCTACCAGTTGCATTGGCTTGCTGATCAAAACTATTCATCGTATTTTGAGGCGGAAGAGGACGCGTGTTCTGGGGAACATTCCCACGCCCTCTACCTCTAGGAGCTTGCTGACCACCTCTACCTCTTGTGCCATAAGCATTATTCGTACGCTGCAACAATATAGGACAACTATATTTAAAATGACCTTCTTCTTTACAATACGAACATTGATTGGGACCTACAGGAACACGCGGTTGGGAATATTCGAACCTTTGCATGTTTCTTTGAAACTGCTGAGGTTGCTGATAGTTACTCTGACTACCGCGTGGTGGGTAGGCCTGCTGTAACAGAACCTTCGTTTTTAATTCTTTTGTTTTCTTTGTCTGCTCTATCCTTCTCATCTTTATCCCTATTTTCGTAATACTGTGCAGTAGCCAGTATTTGTGCTGAAGAGGAAACAGCCCAAGAACTCTCTGAATCTTTTAATTTCTTACCCAACTCGGGAAGCAAATTATGCACAAATTTATCAACAAATAATCGTTGACCACCTTCCGTACTCATATCTTGTCCACTATGGTCGATAAAAGTTTCTTCAAACCTGGTGAAGAAATCGGACACTGACTCATCTTTCTTCTGCTTGCATGCCGATAATTTATCCCAATTCACCCGCATCGCGGGCATTAAGGTTTTCATATAATTAATTATTCTACCAGGGAGTTCTGCTACCGCGGGCTCAGGCTTGGAACCACCAACTTGTCTGGTGTCTGCAGCAATGATATTAGCCCATGTGTCACCTAGTTCTGCAGCATGATCTGCATTACGAATCAATCCCCATAAAGGCTGCAGAACAACATTCCCGAACAACATATCTATGTCAGCTAGATTCATGACACACGATTCTGCGGTCTGTGATAACTCCTTATAATATCCTGCAGGGTTTTTACGGGGGTCAGGCAATGTCTGCTTAAGCGCTATTACTTCAGCTCGCTTCCATGGCACGTGTACCCAAACACGCTGAAAATGTGGCTGAACAGGTGGGTTATCATTTAAATCACCAGGTCTCCAAACTGGAGGAACCTCACGCATCGGATATTGGCGCGCTTTTACCTTTTTCCCTACAGGGAACTCCTGTTCGAACAACGACTGATGACAATCCCCATTCCTGAAGGACAACAATGTTGTAACTGCTCTATCAACATCGGGGCCCACAATCGTGCCTTTCTCAAAATCGAACCGTACATGACAACTCCTGCGGGCTTGAGTCTAGACCATGATCTTCCAATTCCTCACAGAGGAATTCACACATTTTCTCGAAAACGTATCTCTGTTTTGGTGCTTCCCAATGATGAAAAACATTTACAACAGATTCCACATCATATCTTGAAGGATAAACAATCCATTTATGTGCCATGCGGTCTAATACTTCTTTCTCTTCAGAACAAGGCAGCTGACTACGCAACTGCTTACGTTGTGAACCAGGGGTCGTACTAGATGACCCGAAGAGAGGCGATATAAAACTAGTGACCGCACTAGCTATTCGTTGTCGTGTAGAAGGTGAAGTTGAGGCAAGAACAGGGGGAAAGACAGAGGGAAGAAAAACGGGTGCGGAGACAGATACAGGGATAGTATCGGGAAGAGCGCCGGGAGAGGCAGCTGATGTACTAGGTAGAGTCGCAGGAAGCCCAGAAGAGATAGGTAGCAAAACCGGCGGCCCTTGAGAGGGCTGCGCCGTAGAGATAGGAGCCGGCTGAGGAGGAGCTGGCGGCTGCGGGAAGGCTTGCGGCAAATTAACTGGAAGCTGTACATTTAAGGGTTGCGGAGGTGCTGTAGCACTCTGCGCATACGGGGGTGGCGAACTCAGCAAATGTGACATTAGGGGATCTTTCTCCTTTTCTTTTGACGCATCTTGCTGAAGGGGCGGCAAAACTGGGTAACATTTATCAATCACTAGTTTACGTTGCCTTCGCAGCTGCTCATTCATTTGTTCTTCTTCATTATCTTTAAACTGTAAAGCTGCTTGCATTATCGACATACCTTTCTCTCTTTTATTTTTCTTTGCTAATTTGATTTCTTTCTGTTTGGCTTCCTTTCGCCATAGGCGGAAAGAATCAAACATCGCCGGCCGGGCTTTCTTTTTAAATAATTTAACCTCTAAGTTATCTAAGATATCTGTGTCAAAACTACCATTTTGGGGCCATTTTAAAACACCATCCTTCCTGGTGTATCGGATCCATACTTCATTATACGTAATGGGGCCCACGCCATGTTTCACATAAAGCTCATAAGTTGGAGTTCCAATTGGAGGAACCGGACATGAATCCTCTAATCGGGAGTCCTTATTACAACCCAGACAAAACAAATTTCCAAATATACTAGAACCAGGCATCTTCGCTCACTAGTCTAGTTTCAAACTTCAAAGGATTATCAAATACGATAGTCTCGTGAATACAAGAGTCCTTCGGCTTTGGCACTTGCAAGTTCCAAATCAAAGCGATCCCAAAGGGATACCAAACTAAGAACCAAACTAAGGACTGGGAGACGATCCACTTATACTTAACTGAGGTATCGATGACGTCACCAGAAGACTCGTTAAATCGTTTCGCTCTACCAAATCATCAAGGGTCCAAAACAGGGCAGCAGTCCTTCGTAGCCGTCGGGACGCGGAGAACCTCGCAGTAAAGACTTTCGGACCACATCGACATGCAGGGGTCGATGAAGTGGCGGACTTCCTCCAGAACTTTCACACGAAGCTCCTCACGAACCTCTGGCTTGGACCGGTACCGCTGAAATTGCCCCACGTTGGGCGCCAACTAAAGTACTGGGTTTTTCAGAACCAACCCAGCGGTGCCAGGGGACACACCCGAAGACTTCGAGTTCTTCCTGTTTCAGACTACAGAAACACAGAGTCTTCTAGGTGAAGTCAAAGATCGTATTTATTGGCTGCAGACCAATCACAGGTATCCGAGAAGTACAGCATGGTGTATGTTCTCAGGAGACTGCTCCCACCCAAAAACCAGTCTTTTCTTATATACAGAATATTACGCTCTGGGCAACACTGCCCCTATTTTACAAGTGGTCGTTCACATATTTTCGCTTCAAAGAAAGAGCCAAGTCATGATGATAATCCCACATTTCAGCTCGGTCAGCCCATAATTATTTACCCAGCGAGGCTCAGAACCCTCATCAGATATCAGCAGACCCCAATAAAACGGACACCTCCTCCTCATAAAACAAGCCATAAAGTAGGAAACAGAGTCAGATGTGAAAGAGATTAGTCAGGGTTTGTGTGGGATGCACGACTTTATGATGTGTCGGGCCCTGATGCTAATCCCATTTGGCCGCAGTAAAAGGAACTGGCCGGGCAGGACTGACCTCGGGCAGCGGAGTCAGTTTGCACAGGTCACAAAGAAGTCACAGAAAGATTGTGTGTCCTTTAGGCCTAGGCATGGCCTTAGTGCGCAGCCTATGTGAGGGCAACCACAAAATGGTTACAGTTCTAAAATGGAACCCGAGGGTTTAATATGTAGTATCGTATACACGGTGAGTTCATTGGGGAAACATGACGAAAACACTCATACATACCACATTAGTCATTTGCGGTTCGCTGATACCAAAATCGGCATGGTAGGACCATGCTACCAACATGGTTCCGAAATTTACAGTACCACAAGGGGATGGTGCCAAAAAGATAGGTCAATTTTGGCAGGATAACCATTTTTACCAAATTTACCCTACCATATATTGTAAGAGGCAAATTTGCCCATCTTAAAAAAAGGCGATCAATCTCCTTAGCAACCCTCTTTAAATTAATCTTAGGGATGTCGTCTAAATTATTGACAATTGTTATTCCTAAATATCTGAATTCCGTACTAATTTTACCCGGCCAATTATCAATGTTCCAAATCATTACATCGGTCTTAGAAGAATTTGAAAGGTATCCTGAATACGAGCCAAATTCTTCGAGGAGGACTTCTACTCTAGGAAGGACCTCACCAGGATCATCTGCGTATAACATCAAAAAGTAATGGCGAGATAGGACAACCCTGCCTCGTTCCCCTTGCAATACTAAAGGCTGATGTTGGCCTACCGTTCAGTAAGATCACCGCTGAGGCCCCCTGATAGCAATTAATCAATGTCCTTATAAAAGCTGGCCCCAGACCCATTATTTTTAGCACCTCCCACAGGAAGACCCAGCAGACACGGTCGAATGCCTTCGCTGCATCAAATGCTGCAACGGCCAAAGGCATTGACCGTGTCACAGACAGGTCAATACTACCAATCAACTGCAGGGTCTGTTCTTGGATGAACCTCCCCGGGATAAATACCTTTTGGTCCATATGAACCAACTGTGGCACTAACTTGACCAGTCTCCCTGCCCAAATGTACATAAAGATTTTATAATCAGAGTTGAGCAGGGAGACTGGCCTATATCAGTCAGCCTTAAGGGGGTCTTTTCCTGGCGTCCTTTCATGATTTAGGGACTCTACCTCCTGCACTATAGACGTAATTGAAAAGTTCACATAATCTTAATACCAATTCGTCCTGTAGAATTTTATAAATTTCCCCGGGGAGGGCATCAGTCCCAGCAGCCTTATTGATCTTAATCTTTTTGATATGTGTTATTATTTCGCTCTCTGTATTATAGGTATCCAAAGCAGCTTGGCTACCCTCGGTTAGGACAGGCAGTTCTTTAGATCGCAGCCAATTTTGGATGTTCTCTGCACTGGGGGAGATCTCTTCCATATATAAATCCGAGAACAGAGAAAGAAGACGTTTCTGTATGTCTTCATGCTTACATGAAGTTTCTCCATTCTCGTTTATAACTAGTTAATTTATATTATTCTTGGCGCGATCTGCCCGTGTCTTCCAAGCGAGGAGAGCCCCCGCCTTTTCACCATACTCAAAGTGCTGCATATTATAAGCAGACCACTGGGCTTTGTTTTTTAAATCAAGTTGTCCCCTATAATCCTGACGAAGGTAGTCTAGATCTTTATTAATTCTCACCAATTCTTCAATTGATGGCTGAGGAGTACTGAGCCTTTCTTCCTCCAATATCCCTATCTGCTTTTCGAGCTTCCGAAACTCCAGAGACTCTGCACTATTTTTGTAGCAGATCAGACTATGTAGATGTACTAGGAGATTTGCCTTGAAAGCATCCCAGACGAAATCTAACGAGGTCGAGACGATGTTAAAGGCTAAAATGTCTGTAGTGGAAGTTTTAAGTGCACTAATTATATCGGGATCAGAGAGCATTACCCTATTCAGGGTCCATCTTGTTCCAAGATTTTGTCTAGCCCTTAAATAAGAAAAAGATATGATGGCATGGTCAGAGAGAATACATGGCAAGATGGAAATATCCCCAACTTCTCTATACCCAACCTGTCAGTTAAGACATAGTCGATTCTCGAAGAGTGGCCGTATTTTTTCTTAAAGAAGGTAAAACCTGTTTTATCTCCCTTTTTAGCCCTCCAGACATCCGCCAGCCCAATATCCTGGATCATATTGATCATTGCGCGGCGGATGCGTGGGGCGCCAGCATGATGACTATGATTAGACCTGTCTCGTACAGGGCTAAGAAGGACATTGAAATCCCCCCGATGATTATTGGGGTAGTTCTTCCTAATAATTTAGCCTGCAAATTACAAATGTATGATGGGTCATCGACGTTTGGACCATAAAACGAGACTTGTTACTTCAGACCCTCCTATTACAATCTGTGCTATGATCCATCTCCCCGAGTAATCCGAGGATACAGACTTGATAATGCTTTCTGCTCCTACCTTAATTAATATTGACACCCCTCTATTATGCACTACCTGTTCTGAGGAGCAAAAAGACTCAATCCAACGGTATTTACCGAAGACAGTTTTACACTTGATATTACTCAGATGAGTCTCCTGTAGGAGACATATCGGTGCAGAAGACTGCTCAAGATACTTTAATACTAATATTTGCCTACGTGGGCACCTAAGCCCGTTAATATTCCATGATATAATATTAATTCTACTAGTCGTTAAGGCAGTAGAATCTGTCGAATAGAGAAAAAAAAAACACCATTCACTGTTCTATCGAAGGAATAGTTTCCAGCACTAATCTGAGATTGAGGACATTTTTGATTTTTTTCCCAATGCTTCCCTGCTATACTTTACTGGAGACTCAAAAGGTTGGGCTATGGGCTGTAATGTAATACTCAGTGACGGCGCCCCTGATGCAATTACGAGTACCGACGTCGGTCGGTGGGCGCCTTTGTTAATGGAAAGCAACTGCCTCCCTCCCCCTGCACGTCTCCTCGTCTACCTACTACTTCACTTACAAGTTGCATCCCCCCTCCCCGCAATTACAGGGGGTGCGAAAGATGTGTAGCAGGACGGTACGCCATTAACAGAAATGTACTTTGCTAACTGTGAGAAGATGGCGTGGTATATGCTGGTCACTAGTTAAAGTGGCCACCTTGCACCAGTACAATTCGACTCTTATGGTAGATAGGTTTAACACAACCTTTTAAAGAAAGCTATCCTAGTGGTAGCTGTGGAGAGCAGCCTTCAGGCTAAGTCTCAGAGGAATGTAAAGCAACTCGTTTTACCTTATAATCTCTTGAATTACCAAATGAAAGGACACCACACAGGTATATATATCAAATATATATGTATTTATTTCTAGACACACTCTACTAATCTCTTTATGAGATTAGAAGACAGGAACATATGCAAATATCAACGTTTCACAATAAGTTAAGCACAAATATGGCTGGGGCCCTAGGGGCGTACCAGACCATATACTTAAAAAGAGGTATACGAAGAACGACTTGAGAAGGGAGAAGGCCTATGGTCTTCAGAAGCGCTGGGGCCTCACTAATCCACCCAAGGTAGGTAAGTAAAGGACCCACGGGAGACGCATGCAGTGTGAGAACACAGCCACAGATCCCAATAGACTTCAAAGGAGCAAGTCGCGGTTGGAATTTTAAAGTTTTAGGGTACTTCGGGAGAGAGTCTACAAGCAAGTCACTTACAGGGTAAATAGTTTGAGGGCCAACACACAGGAGCACCGTAGTGCACGAGTTACCTCACCCAGGGAAGCCGGGTGCATAGGTGCCTTTTGGTGTCGGGTCGCAGTGTCATTTTCAATGGGAGCCAAAGAAGACTTGCTGCTTGTGAAGACAGGAGAGGTGGAATCCAAGGTTGGATTCTGAAGAAAGAAGACCTGAAAGCAGAGGAGACAGTGTTCAAAGTCACTTGCCAGTGACCCGGGGCCAGGAAGATGGATGCCCACAGTCGTCGGGTGATTTCAGGTGATCACGGGTGTCTTGACTCTTCAGCCACGAGGTCCAAGAGGCGTCGACGAAGACCAGGAGCTGGATTTGGAGTGTACCGCGAAGTCTGCAGCTTACTGAGGTGTCGGCAACCGGATTGGAGCCAACAAGCCTTGGCAACAGCAAGTCTCGTGGAAAGTGAAGAAAGTCAGTCAGCGGTGCAGACCAGTAAGGTCTGAGGGACTCACCCAGCGAGGGTAAGTCAGGGCAGGCCTGGAGCAACCAGGGGAGCCCTCTGGTTCGGTAGAAAAGCCTTCAGGGGACCCACAAGCCAGCCGGCAAGGGATCGCGAAGACGCCTCGTGAGGATTCACTTCACAGGAGCCCACGGTCACTCGGGACAAGGTAGGCCTCTGATTTTCGAGGGAAATCCTGCTGGAGGCTTGGACCACACGTGGTACAATGCACAAGTTCATAGAACGTCGTGAAGGGGTTGCACTTGACAATAGTGCATGGTACCCGGGTATTGCTGTTCCTCGTCACTCGTGGGGTCCACTCGCCTCAGGTTTGCTGGGGACTCACAATGGCCGTCGAGAAGTCAAGAAATCCACTTCCGGGGCTGCAGGGACTTCGGACTCCGGCGGGAGCGGGAAAGTTTGCGACCGTTGATTCAAAGTTTTGGTGCCTGCCAAGCAGGGGAGTCACTCCTTGACTCCAAGGGAGATTCTTCAGTCTTCCAAAGGTAGTGGAACGTCGAAGGTCCAGGATTCTCCTTGTAGAGCGTCGTCCAGGGATATCTAGTTTGCAATGGCAAGGTTTCCCTATCTTATACAAAAGGAAAGGGAGGGACTAGCTCTATGACCACTCCTATGGGAGAGTCAGGGGAGTGGGTGGTTACACCCACTTCCCTTTGTCCAGTTTCGCGCCAGAGGAGGGGCTGGTAGCCCCTGAACCGGTTTGAGCAGTCATATGCACAGAGGAGCCTACTGCTCCCCCAGTGCAGGACTTCAAAGCACTCTAGGAGTGCACCCACCCAGCCCCAATAAACAAAATCCTGTCTGGAAGGTGGTGACACCTCCCTGTGACAGGATGCCTATTGTTGGGCCTCCTCCACTGCGAGTTTCAGTCAGCAGCAGGAGGGCAGCTCAGTGTCTGTGCTGGTAGTATCCATTTTGTGATGCCAGGCTCTTTCAGATTTCTACCATGTTTCCACAGTAGGTACATGTCTATCCCTCTAGAAGGGTGGGATAATACTCCTACACCAGTTACTGGTGTGGGGGTATGATTCCAAAGCGTTTGACACCAAACACGACATGTTTTGATGCAGCCATCCCAAAGTTAGCATTTACCGCTAGGTTATAATGCACTTATGAGTATATGGTTTAACCACAGCCACAGAGAATAGACTTTGAGGGCTGCAGAGGGGCCCTGCTCAGGCAGAGGTACCCCCTCACATTGAAACCAAGCACCCTGCCCTCAGGATTGATAGGGCCTGCCTTAGGGGTGACTGATAGGCTTATATGTGTGTGTAAGGTGAGATATAGGGAACCTCTGTGAGGAGTGCTAACACTACCTCACCCAGGCTGCAGTAGCAGGCCTGTGGTGTCAGATTCAGTCTGCTTCCCAGGGGTGGCATAATACATGCTTCGGCCCCTGGTAGGCCTGTGAAGTACCTATGCCCTTGGTACCTAAGGTACCATATACTAGGGGCTCATAAGGAACCAAAGTATCCAATCACTAGTGCATCTAATATGCACTCCAAGTTGTTTAGAGAGAACAGAGAGGCTGATGCCCTGATTAGCAGGGACCCAGCCAGACTATAGCCAGAAACCAGTGTAAACATCAGAAAAAAAAGTGGGGGCAACATATGTGCAGATCCTACTCTCCTACACATGGATATATAGTTACTCACATGATATATGTTAGAAGAAGTAGTATCACTCATTAGTACACCTACTATACCAATTAAACTTTTGCAGTAGATTAGTTTATATGTTTAACAATCATAAACTCTTAGAAAATACTAACACTCACTGGAGGATGTCATCAGTGATGTGATTTGAGTTGTCGTCAGTTATGTCAAATGATGCAATATGGGAGGTCATCAGCAGTGCATTCCGGGCGTAAGTTAAAGTTAGCTCAAGTAACTATAACTACTGTATTTCAATAGTTGTGTACGAGTGAAATCTAAACCTAACTAACGTCCCTGTAACCTTTGTTTTTTCCAGTGAATTCCTACTATTTTTTTAAATTAGAATTTCCAGCTATAATTTCTGTGTAACCTTTGTTTTTTTTCTGTGATTTTCTATGTTTTTTTAACGTGATCTCCTAACTATAACTTGCCTGTAACCTTTATTTCTTTAGCGAAAAGAAAAAAAAAAATATGCACACACACGAACATTTAATTTTAGTAGATCATAGTAGACCATTAAATGTATCATTTTCCTCCACAAGATTAGTTCAGTTTAATAACTTTATCAAAAGTGGATGGTCTATCAACACATGAGGAATACATAGTCCCCCCCACCCCCTTTTTTTAACGTGTTTTTTTCTGTGGGCCACTAAGGTGTGGGTCAGAAGCATATTGTGCAAAATGTTTAGTATACTAAAATAATAAGCAGGAAATCAGGCTGTGCAAAGCAGTAAAAACCTCAACAAATGCTTGCAGAAACGTTTCTCAGCAACAACTAGCAATAATTGTATGAAATACTTATCTTCTTGTACATGTAGCTCAATATGCTACTACAAAGTTGCTGATTCAATGCATTTCTAACAGTAAGAGGTGTGTACAGAACTCCACAGCTCTGACTCCTGGATTACGATTGTAGGAGAGTAGGGTCTGCTATCCTATGGTCACCCCAAATTTTTGCTTTTTGCTTCACTGGTTTTTGACATATTGAGGCTGTGGGCCTGCCAATCAGACCCCCAGCCTGCTGTTCTCTCTACTAAATTTACACTATGCACCCTAGGTGCATAACCAATTGGAAGTGGATCACCCTGTGAGCCCCTGTACCAGTGTACACTAGGTACCCAGGGCATTGGTGTATCTAAGGCCTGCCAGGGGCTGAAGCATGTATTATGCCACCCCAGGCTTGGCCTAACAAATTGGACACAACTGGCTGATCACTCAGCTGGGGTAAGTTGGTGTAACCACCCCTTACTTAGGTGTAGTATACCTATACCTAACCTTAAATGGGACACATGTTACCCTATAAGTCACTCCTATGGCAGGCCTTAACAATCCTGAAGGCAGAGTGCTTGGTTCCATGTGAGAGGGTGCTCTGGCATGAGCTGAGCCTGTCTGCAGTGGTCGGAACAACTTCCTTCTACTGTTTCCAGATATCGTCATACCATATACTCTTAAGTGCATTATGAACCTCGCGGTTAAATGCTATCTTTGGTTTGGCTTTATCAAAACATGTCGAGTAAGGTGTCATACGAATTGGAATACTAACCCCTCGCCAATTCTGGCGACGGGGTTAGCATTCCACCCTTCTAGAGGGACACGACATGTACAGTACCTGAAACCCGGGTAAAATCAGACATAGCCTCAGCTCCACAAAATGGATGCTGCCACCACAGACACAAGTCTGCCCTCCTGCTGCTGGGAGTCCTTCCAGCTTGGGAGGTGTGGACAAAGGGTTTCCTGCCAGGGGAGGTGCGTGCACCACCCCAGACAGGATTCTGTGTATTGGTCAGGTAGGGCTTGAAAGAAACCAGACATGCCTGAGGCTCACAAGGAGCCTCGGTGCATATGCCAGTTCAAACCGGTCCTGGGGCACACCAGCCCTGGACCTGGGGCGAGCTGGACAAAGGATTGGGGGTGTAACCACCCCCCTTCCTGGTCCCACCCTTAGGGAGGGACCTAGCAGGTAGTCCGGCCCCTAGAATCCGAATAAAGGTAGGAGCTGTGTCCTAAGACTTTAGACATCCTGGAATCAACTTAACAACAAGAAGAAGACAGGAACTTCGACGCTCTGCCGCACAGAGGACTGAAGCCAATCTCCCCTGTGGTCAGGGAGTGACCACCTTGCTAACGCAAGCACCATCCAGCGAATCAACATCTGCTTTGCCGCCGCCTCCCGCCGGAGCCCGAGCCCAGAGACTGACAAGACCTGGACCTCCAGACCTCTCACCGCCCGATCCACAGTCCCTGAAAAGAAGAGACCCGTGGAGGCACCGAGACACGTGGAGCCAGCCATCTTGAAACGACCACGACAAGCTGAAGCGCAAAAACCGAGGCTCCCTCCAAGTTGTGCTATGGGATCTGAGAAGCCCAACCCTCGAGCAGCATCTGCACCAAAGGTGAGCCCTCCAGCATCTCCACGATCTGCGTGGGGCCCTTCTGCATTTTGCCACTCGACGCGCCTAACCGGTTGCTGGCCCGCTGGCTAGTGGCCATCTTGGCGACGAACTTCAAGAACTACACCGCTGGTCTGGTTGCTCCAGACTGGCCCTTGCTCCCCTCCAAAGGAGCAGTCCCTCTGACCTTGCTGGTCAGAACCATCAGCTTATTTCGTTTTCCACAACAATTGCTTTTGCCAAGGCTTGTTTGCTTCAATCAAGTCGCCGACACCGCCGACAGCGAGAGCCTGCGTGGGACAGCTCGTGAACCGACTCCTGGACGTCGTCGACCTTCAGGGACCACGTGGCTGCAGAGACAAGCTACACCTTCCTTCCTGTTTGCACCCGACATCGCCTGGTACCCACCTGGTGCCACGCTGGTCACTGGCTAGTGACTGTGAACATTGTCCCCTCTGCTTACAGGTCTTCTACAACTCCGATCCACCCTTGGATCCACCGCATCTCTTCCGGACCGATCGCCTGCAGCATCTTTGTCCACAGGCTCCATTGAACAAATAGAAGAAACCCGACGCACTTCGAGACCTATGCACCCGCTTCCTGTGGGTGAGGTAAAGCTGGCACTCCGGTGCCCAAGTGTAGAGTATCATCTCTAGTGTCTGTGTTTCGAATCTTAAGTTCATAGTCCATCCGGAAGGTCCTTTTTGCAGTAACTTTGTAACTTTTACGCACCAATTGAAAACCTATGGGAGCCCGCGTGTGACTATTTGCTCTGCACACGCAACCCGTGGACCTCCTGGTCACTAACTAAAGTTAGCTCCTTGTAGGCCCAGCGATTCTAGAGGCCCTAGGCCTTTTCCCTTTTCTGTTCGTGGTACTTATACCACTATTTTAGTATATGGTTTGAGCGGCCACCAGGGCCTATCCATATAAAGTGCAACTTCTGTGTATTCTAACGTATTCTTGTTTAACGATTTGTGCTCCTGTGCTCATAAAGAGTCTAGGGGTTACTTTGAGAAATAAATACATATATATTTTCAATATATATCTGTGTGGTGTCCTTTCATTGGTATAAAAGGGGGTTACATTTGGTAAAACAGCTGGCTTAACACGCTTCACGAGTTTAGCCTCAAAGACTGCTTAGCCTACGCTACCACTAGGGCAGCTAGTCCGAAAAGGTTGACTTACAACCACACCATAAGGGTTGCTTGGCATGGTACAAGGTGGTCACTTTAACTAGTGAACATCATATACCAGGCCAACTTCTCACAACGATCACTATCTGAACGCCATCCCAGCCCTAGGCCCAGAAGGAATAGCAGTGTGAATTGATTTCTTTACTGATGTATGCCAATAAACTGTCCGATTCCGCTATATTTAAAAATTACATTAGCTTTTATCGAATTTGAACTATAAAGCTTTTATAGGAATTGACTCAGCTATTCAGACAGTAATAGCTCGAACGTAAGAAAGTCAATACAATTGTCAAACCTTTTTAGTGTTTGTCTGCCCAATACTTGAGTTTCTATCTTGCCTCTACCACTAACAGACTTAGCCATTGCTACAATTGATAAACATTTATTTCACTGTGACTATTATAATGAAGAATTTGACTTGATCCTATTTTACCTAACAGATTCCATTCAGGAGATAACTGAGGCATAATGTCAACGGTTTTAATGATATATTATGATCGCTTTGATTTGTGGGAAACATGTAAATAACAGACATAGGCTTTAAAAAGTTCATAACCAACAATGGCATAATCCATGGTCGATTTAGAGACATAGCCATTCAG
Source organism: Triturus cristatus (assembly GCF_964204655.1). Lineage (NCBI taxonomy): Eukaryota > Metazoa > Chordata > Amphibia > Caudata > Salamandridae > Triturus > Triturus cristatus. The sequence goes on from NC_140579.1 coordinate 551,651,899, forward strand.
TAGCTCTTCATTAATATTTAAGTTACCACCCTTTTTAGGTCTCGCTAGCGTAAGGCTGCGTGCATGCGCAGTCTCGCTGGCGATATTTAGTGTTAACAGGGTATTTTCAGTAAGGAGCATTAAGCCCCAGCCCTCTTTCCCATTGGCCGGCGTCACCGTTTATGGTAAACGGCGGCCAGCCATTGGGAAAGAGGTGCTGGTGACGTTTTCGCTTGGCTTTTTGAGCTGTCCCATTTGGACGGCCTTGCCTGCCTTCCTTCTTCTGCGAAAGGTTTCTTATCTTTATGGGGCCAAACACATGGCCCCATAAAGAAAAGAAACCTTTTAGCAGGCGAGGTCCCGGCAGAAAAAGCCAAACGGAAACGTCATGGCGAGCGCTTGAGCTCGGGGGTGTGTTTACATTCTACCGTCGTGTAGGTTGTGGGGCAGCGCTGGTGCTGTATTAAAGACAAATAAAACGCTTTCCGAGGTTGTAGTGATAGAGATCAGGGTGCATATAATATCCCTACTTCCACAGATAGAGTAATCTCACAGTTACACGCACATACATTCTTCATACACTAGAGCCCATTTCACTAACATACGCTCAAATACTCTACCAGCAATAACCTGTGGAAAGAAAAACTCCTAAACACCCTGCATCTATATCGGGGTCGATAAGATCTGGTTATTGAGACTGCCCTTAAACATAATCTAAACAATCTATACAATAATAATCAAAATAGGATACTCAATAATTGACAAGAAATAAGAACCAACACCATATTCAAAATTATATTGCTTTATCTAAAATTAGTCAAAGAAAATCAATCAGAATAAATCATTTTTCTCATAGTTACCTATTCTAGCTAAATGTCAGAACGGGTCAGGACAAGTCTCTCGGTAAAGTCTCTCAAGACGAAGTCCTCTCAGCAACGATCCTCACCAACGCAGATTCGGAACGCGGCAAAAGGCAAATGGCAAGTGGCAAAGCCCTCTCTAGGCTAACAATTCTTATAGCAAATCGAACAAAGAAAAACATAATTTGTAATAACTTCTTCCGTCAATCCTCTGAGCAAAGCGAGAAGGAAAGGATGTAGCATCGCTACATTTGAAAATCTCCGCTCAGGAAAAATCACAAAATAAACATAACGGAACAGGAACCAAAAAATACATTTGTATCGTGTAATTCCACGTCTCCTCGGCAATGAGATCACAGTTCAGAGTCTTTCTTTAAAGCTCCTTTGTTTCCCAAAGCTGCCAAGGACGCTTCATTCCACTTGGAGATCGCCCAAAACTGCTGCTGTCCTCACGGAAAATTTCAATCAAGCAAAGCAAGGACTGTGGTCAGCTGACTTCAGGACCATATTCAGCAAGGCTCTCTCTCGTCACGAATTCTACTCGAGGCCAGGCCTTTCGTATCGGCCATCTTTATTTAGGCCACAATAGGCCACAATAGACCATCTTAATTAAAAGAGACAAAAACAACGTTACCACAGCATAGTGATTGAACAGTGTTAACCCCACTAATACCCTTATGTGTATGCAATTATCTAGCTCTTGCAACATAGAAAAGCATTAATTCGAAAAGCGTTTCGTGCTTAAAAATAAACAGCACTCAGCAACGTTTATTTAATAGAACATGCACATTTATTAATAGCAATACAAAAGCATTTCCCTCGTGTCGGTTTTGTCGGTTTTACTCTTGTTAATACATACGTATTGATTAATAAAAAAAACATTTACACAAAACAAATAATTAATCATTAAAATTACTATTTTTATTTTACCACGTTTAGACAACTGAAGCTTCAAAACCCAATGAATTTTCAACAGAAAACTCTGCTCCAGCAATCCCCCCTTTGGTGATTTTATGACCAAATAAACCCAAAAAAAAATTAGTGAAAATTTAGTCCCATTTTAGGAGAAATCGGAAATGTCTTTTTCTCATTACACAACACTACACACCAGTCACTCTTTCATCATCCCTCTTTGTTTCCAAATAAACATTCTCCCTCAATTCTTCTAATTCAATTTCTTGTGGTTCTCTTTTCAACCTTTTGTTTTTCTTCTCTTTATTCAGTTTCTTCTTCCCTCCCCTGTTTTTACAACACACACACACTAATCTCAGTATCAATAAAGCAATAATTATGCAAGTTAAAGGAAACAATATTCTACCTATAATAGTACTACCTATTTTTGCAATAAAATCTTTAACAGCTATCACTTTATTAGCTATTTTAGTCCATAAACTCTCAGCTTCAAGTGGTACTAATTCTTCATGCAAATCAGTAATATATTTGATATAGACCTTCAGGTCTTTGCTTTCGTCTGGAATGTAAGTGCAACAATGTTGAACTTTCAGCATTCCGCAAACTCCACCCTCCTTGGCCAATAAAATATCAAGGGCAAGTCGATTTTGCATTGACATAGCACGTACAGCACTTAATTCCGTATTCACTAAAAGAAACCCCCCAGCGGTATTTGTCGATAAGCGATCCACCACTGTTGACAGTTTCCGAATTCCATAAGCATTTAAAGAAATTCCCACTGCTGGAATTAAAACCCCAAAAATATCACCCACAATTTCAGACCAGGTTTCTCTCTTGAAACGCATTAGTAAATTAATATGTTCTACATCTGTTATTTTATCTATATGAAAAATCTTTGGAAAGACCAAACCCACATAACACGTGCCATACCAATGGTCAGGCAACTTGTAATAAGCCTTGTTCCCACAAACATAATACACTCCTGGGAAAACTGTATCTTCTCCACCTCTGAAACCCCAACCTGTTGCAATGAAGTATGTATCATGACACTCACTAGTCCCAACAAAATATGTATCATATTGGGATTTCCTTCTTGTAATGCATAGTTTACCCTTTTGTGGTACATCTAGAGCTAAAGTTGGACTAGCCCCATTTCTCAATTCTTTTCCCATCTCTATGTCCCAAATTGTTTCACTCACTTCATATTTCCCTGCTTCCTCATGCATGTTCAATCTCCTTTCCTCTACCATATCCAGGAAAGCTTTCTCCTCTTCTTTCAGACTGCAAGTTAAATTATTCTTAAAAATGTAATCTAATGTTAATCCTTTTTCTTCAATAAAAATTTCACCAAAAGTGTTAGCTTCTTTAGCTGGATTCAGCTCTTTGTTCATTGGCAAATGCCCAAAAATACTATCTCTGTTAGACATCTTATAATCTACTTTCCCTAATAAATAAAAAACACTACTTAATATACTACATGAAATACCATATGTAGCTGGCAAATGATGATAAGTAACACCCTCTGAAACGGATGCAGGTAATTGCATACAAACGTAGCAATCCCTTACTTCCATTGTTTTCACATATTCGTACAACAACTTCGAAAAAACATTACTAGAAAAATTACTAATTGACCTATCTTTGTGTATGTAAGTATTACTAATTCTATTCAAAACTACTTTTTGCGAATTCTTCTCCATATCTGTCATATTTTCTGTATGCATCTCAAATGTAACTTTAAAAGTAACTAATAAAACTAAAACTCCCCATAGTAGCATTAATAATCCAGTACAGCAGCAGCACATTCTACACCATCTTTTAAAGAAGGCACATCTACTTTGATTATCCTCTATGTTAGCCATTTTATTACTTTGACCTTGTCTTTTGACTTAGCCTCTACTACTCCACTACTATTATGCTTTGGATTACTTCAGACAACTGAATTTCAGACTTTCTCTTTTCACTTTTCCTCCAAGCGATTTTTCAGTTCACTCAATTTGGATATTCATCAGTTTTCACTCCTTCTTCTTCAGCAACATCAAATTGTATCAGATCATCAACAACATCTTGTGCATCTGACTCTTCTCCAATGTCAGTCAGAATAACTTTTAAGATTCCTTCTTTTTCCTCAACCACTTTTCTCAAGATCCCCTCCGGATTATCTCGAGTCACTGTTTCTTCTTCTCCTTCTTCAGACAGTGCCACATAAGACCATTCCGGTGATCTGTACTTTTGGTTGGGTCTTCTTATTCTTTTTATTTCCTCAGGTTCTCCTGATTCTTCTTGCTCCTTTCTTTTCACTTCATTTTGACTCGATACTTTATTCACTTGTTCTGCATTTGATGTATTTGTTCTTATTACTCTGTATCTCAATCTCTTTACTCTGTTGTTAGGCCAACGATCTCCTTTTATCACCTTCTTCGGCCTAATTTCTTTATTGTTTCTTTCTCCAATCCAAGTTCTCTTTCTCAGAACTCGACCCTCTGTTTGTTCATTCTCCTTCTCATCCAATTCTGTTTCAAGTGCCTTCTGTTTTCGTTTTCTAGCAGTTTTCTTTTCCTCCACAGTTTCTTTCACCACTATTTGAGACTTCCCTACTCCTGTCCCTCCTCGGGTCTCCGACACGCAATCTTCTTGCTGTCTACTTGTCCCTTCACCTAGCTTATTAGAAGAGTTCCCTACACCTCCTCGGGGGTCTTCCGCAATCTGTCCCTCTCTATCTTCTTCTGACCCTGCTTCTTCAAGTATAATCTCAAGTGGTTCTTCAGTCTCCTCCTCTTCTGATTCAGGAGTAATCTCTGTGGAATTGCTCTTTTCTTTTCTTTTTTCTTCACTGCTTTTTGAAATCTCAGGCTCTCTTACAGAATCTGATCTCCTTTCTGAGACTCCCAATGGTTCTCTTGGAGTTTTTTCTGCTTCTTTTCTCACTGGTTCTGGGTCTTCATCATCACTGGAATCTGATTCTTCAAAATACTCTTTACCAGTTCCCTCTTTTGGGTTTGGAACTCTCAGAGTATGACTCGCATGCACCCAGTTTTTCACACCAGCACACTTCACTGCAGTTGTCGTTGTTAGAATAACTTGTCTCGGTCTTCCCCACCTTGGAACTAAGCAATTTCTTCTTCTGTGCACCTTAATCCTCACCCAGTCTCCTGGACTCAGATCATGAGCTTGCTTCTTCTCAAGTGTGGTAGCTTCTTCTCCAACCTGGTGAAACACAGAATGAACTGCGTCAGCCAGGCCTTTACAGTAATCCAAAATCATGTCATCAGTTATTGTCATCAACTTATTGACAGGTACAAATGCATGGTGCATTGCACGTCCCATGATTATCTCGTGCGGACTTAAACCAGTAGTTCTATCTGGAGTAGATCTAATAGTCATTAGCACTAGAGGCAAGACGTCCGGCCATTTCATGCCAGTGGCTAAGCACATCTTACCAATCCTGTTCTTGATTGTGCCGTTTATCTGCTCAACCACACCAGAAGCCTCTGGTCTGTATGCACAATGTAGCTTCTGCTGTATGCTTAATGCTTCACAAATCAAACTCATGAGTTCATTATAGAAGTGTCCACCTCTATCAGACTCAATCGTCACTGGAAACCCGTACCTAGGAATCAATTCCCTTAACAGTAATTTTGCCACTGTCACTCCATCATTTCTCCTAGTCGGATAGGCCTCAACCCATCTCGAAAACAAACAGACTACAACTAGTACATATCTCAGTCTGTTCACTTGGGGCATTTCAATGAAATCAATCTGCATTCTTGTAAAAGGACCTCCTTCTCTGCCTATTGTTCCCAGACTCACCACTGTCTTTTTCCCAGTGTTAAATTGCTGACAAATCAAACACCTTTGACAGATGCTCTCTGCAATTGTCCTGAACTTTGCATTGTACCAGGTCTGCTTGAACGACCTTATCATCGCATCCCTCCCCAAATGTCCCTGGCCATGATACATCCTTGCCATTGACGACAAAATGGAGTTGGGCATTACTGGTCTGCCATCCCTGTAGACCCAAACATGGTCTTTTTCTCTTGGGGCACATCCTGCCTTAATCCAATCTTTTTTCTCTTCCTCTCCTGCCTCATCCTGCAACTGTTTCACTTCATCCCATGTCTCTAAGGCATTAGTAAACATCACAGAGCAAAAAGACATTTCCCCCTCTCTTTCCCTATTAATTGACTGATTCGATTTTGCACAGTATTGAGCAATGTCATTTGCATACCGGTTTCCAACCGTGATAAAATCCTCTCCTTGTCCATGGGCAGCACACTTTACAACTGCTAACTCCTTAGGCAGCTGTATCGCCTCAAGTAATTTCCCAATTGCTTCAGCATTTTTTATTGGAGTTCCACTCGATGTCAAGAAACCTCTTTGTAGCCAAAGCTGGCCAAAATCATGCACCACTCCAAATCCATACTGACTATCAGTCATCACAGTTGTCCTCAAATCTTTCCCAATTTCACAAGCTCTTGTCAATGCCACCAATTCAGCAACCTGTGCAGATTTCACTCCTTTCAATGGTGATGCTTCCATAACCTCTGAAACTTTGCACACCGCATATGCTGCACATAGCACACCATCATCATTTCTCAGGCATGAACCATCCACAAACAACACATGATCACTCTCATGTAAGGGAAGATCCCTTATGTCTGGTCTCGGTTTTGTACAGTACTCAAGCACATCCAAACAATCATGATCATCTTCTGTTTTCACACCCACATTTTCAATATCCGGCAAAAGTGTCGCTGGATTCACATTTACACATCTCTCAAGAGTCACATTCGATGCTCCTAGAATCACTTTCTCATATTTAGTCAACCGACTATGTGACATATACTGAGTTCTGCTTCTTGTCAAAAGAATTGCCACATTGTGAGGTACGAATACCCTTACAGGATATCCCATTATGATTCCCTCACTCTGTTCCAGACTCCTGCATGTTGCAGCCACAGATTTTAGACAACCTGGTAAACCCACAGCTACAGGGTCAAGTGTCGATGAGAAGTACGCAATAGGCCTTCTCAGTAATCCATGCTTCTGAATTAACACTGAAAGTGCACATCCATTTCTCTCACTGCAGTACAATTCAAACTCCTTTTCGTAATCAGGCATACCCAAAGCTGGAGCTTCACACATTTTATTTTTAAGCTCTTCAAATGCTGCCATTTGTTCCCCATCTAGTTCCAATGGGTCTGTCATCTCACTTTTTGTCAGTTTAATCAGTGGCTTTGCTATCAGCGAAAAATTAATTATCCACTGACGACAATAACCCACCATCCCCAGAAACATGCTCACTTCTCTCTGGGTCTTTGGAGCTTTCATTTCCCTGATGATTCTGATTCTGTCATCAGTCACTTTTCTCAGACCTTTTTCAATATTATGTCCAAGATAATGCACCTCTTTCTTGCAAAATTGTAATTTGGCTGGAGATACCTTTAATCCTCCATCTGCCAGATGATTCAGTAAAGCTATGGTATCTACTTCACAAGCTTCTCGTGTCTTTGATGCCACAAGTAGGTCATCAATATATTGCACTAGTACTGAACTTTCAGGCATGATCAAACTCTCCAACGATTTTTTCAACAACTGATTAAATATTGAAGGACTCTCTGTATACCCCTGTGGGATTCGACACCATGCTAAAATACGCTGGCCAAACCTAAATGCAAAAATCGGCTGGCTGTCATGATGTAATGGAATTGAAAAGAACGCATGACACAAATCAATCACTGTATACCACTCAGCATCATGTGGAATCTGATACAGGATCACTGATGGATTTGGCACAATAGGACAACATGCCACCACAATTTGATTAACTTTCCTCAGATCCTGTACGATCCTAAATTTCCCATTAGGCTTCTTTAGCCCCATTATCGGTGAATTACACGGACTACTCAGTAGTTCTCTCAGGACTCCCTGCTGAATCATTTTCTCAATTATAGGAGTTATTCCCTCAATTATTTCTGGTGTCATTTTGTACTGAGGAATGTTAGGATATGTAATTCCCTCTTTCACTGCAATTTTCACTGGATCTACATTATTCATCAATCCCACATCCTCTCCAGTAAAATCCCAAACTGTCCTTTTCACTGTGTCCCTCAGCTCTCGAGGCAAATCCTCTGGATCAAACACAGCAAATGCACCAATTAACTCACTTTCCCTGTTTTCTAGAGTCACTCGGTACAAAACATCCTCATCTGGTGTTTCAAAAGCTATTCCATCCGGTGTACAGAAAATTGTGCAATTCATCTTGCATAACAGATCCCTACCTAACAGGTTCACTGGACTCGTGTCACAGACAATAAATCTATGCATGTCTGAAAATTTCCCTATCTGTACTCTTACTGGTTCCGTAAGACGTGTTCTGATTTGTGTATTGGCTACACCAACTACTTGGATTGCTTCATCCGAGAGAGGAAGATTTCTAACATCTGTTGACCTGACAGTTGATCTTGTCGCACCTGTGTCTACTAAAAAAGTAACACCTTCTTCATTTATTTTCCCATCCACAAATGGTCCTGCCTGGTCTATTTCTAGAGTTGCACCAAGTATGCACTCTTCCTCCTCTCTTCGGCACCGTCAATAATCACCCTCAGATTCACTCCCTTCATTCTTTAACAAGTACTGTTGTACCTGATTAGAACGCCTTGGTTTGTTTACCTGCTCATCATTGTAGAATCCCGAATCCTGATTATACTTTTGTGCTCCTCTATTCTGCGGCAAGGGCGGTTTTGGCTCTTGACTCTGCTGTCTCACAACTTTCTGCTGTTGCTGCTGTTGATTATTCCCCTCGTTCTGCACCTGTTGATTCAAGGTTTTACCCTCATTATTCACTAATGGTGGATTCGTACAATCATTCCTCCAATGTCCCAATTGGCCACAGTTGTGACAAGGAAACTTTTTTTTCGCTTCCTCAAGATTCCCCTTTCCTTTCCCTGCATATCTAGGTCTATTCCCTGCATTATTTCCTGGATTATTCGCCTGTTCCATCAACTGTGCTTCCTGTCTTTCTGCAACCTTCACTTGTGCCCACATTGCTTTCTCTTTCAGCTTTCTTTGTTTTGCTTCAATTTCATCACTGAAGTATTTAGCATGTCTCAGAATTTCATCTATTTTCTTACTCTGCCAATCCACTGTATGCTCACGAATTCTCTCACCAATTTCAGGTCTGAGACCATATACAAATCTGTATACAAAATGACTCAAATCTTTGTCACCCAGGTGTTCATCTCCACTGAATTGTTTAAACGCCAATATCAGCCTCTCGTAAAAAGCATGAACTGATTCTTTTGCTTCCTGTTGTGTTCTATCTATTTTTACCCAATCTGTCTCTTTTGCAGGTACTTTACTCTTCAGGTATACCATCACCTGATCATACTTTCTCATTACTTCTGGATCTGGTGCTCCTGTTCTTGGATCTCTTGGATATTCCTCAGTAGGCCAACTCACAACTATTTTACACTCAGTCCACAAATCTGCTGGAACAATTATATCAAACAGACTATTCAGGTCAATCCATAGCACTTTTGACAATTTCACGAACCTATCTACCTGCCTATACCACTCGACGGGCTTTTCTCTCAATCGAGGGAAATCATTCGTAAATGATAAAATATCCTGTCTGGTCCATGGAACATGTACATATCCTCCTCCATGTATTTCTCTCATAGGATAATTATCCACTGGTTTCTCTTTTTCTCTCACTGGAAAAGCTGAATAAATTGTTCTATCTTCAGATTCCTCTCTTTTCTTATACCACCTATCCTTCCATTTTTCTACATCTCCCCATCTTCGCAATAATGCAACCATTTCTTTAATCTGTCCTGTTCTACCAGCTGCATTCAAATTTTCAATGTCCTTTTCTGAAAAATCCATCCTGTAGGTTTTTTGCAAAGCTTTAACCTTATCAATGTCAACTCCCTGCTCATTCGCTATTGCTCTTAACCTGTCATGTGTATTTCTCGCTCTCCAGGTAATATTCTTGCACATGAACATTAGTTCACCATCATGATGACTTTTAAGAATTTCTGTTGGAACTGTCCCTGTAACAAGCTCTTCTAATTCTACTCGTAACCTAGCCACATCAATTGTTTGTGAATCTTTATCCTTTTTCTGAAGAACTTTCATCCAATCATTCAAATCTTCAGCTGTTATTGCAGTAGTTTTCCTCACTGGAACCACTCTCTTTTGCGGTTCTAAAATTGGCATCCCTGAACAACTAGCTTCACTAGCATCTAATATTTCACTACATGTGTCATGTCTGGACTGTCTCAGGTCACTACTTTCTGTCCTTTTTCCTGAATCTCCTGAAGGACCAACTGAACTTATCAAATTATTCCCAACATATGGAATCACCAAACCATTTTCACCTATTCTCTGCTTGTCAAACACAGGCATAACCGGACCTATTGTTACAGGTACCGTAACAGCTTCTAGATTTTTCGTTAACTCCCTAATCTTTTCAGTCAGCTCTCTTGTAGTTCTAGCTAACTCTCTTGCATTTTCGTCACCACTTCGATTTACTTTCTCCCTGAAAGAATTACCATTTCTTGATTCAGGTGTCACATTTTCTGTCTCAATGATACAAACTGTATCTCGTATTGGAGAAACAACTGGTGTACTCTCTTCTGGTTCTGGTCTATATGGAGGTGGTCTTTTGTAAATCATGCCATTCAAGACTTCATCCTCATATTCATTAACTCCATATCTTCTTATTTCTGACTCAGGAACTCTCTCTGCTCCTTCTTCAACTGTTCTCATTGGATATAATCCCTCTGACATACTAGCATCTCGCCACCTTTTCATTCGATCATGATGAGTCTCACGATCATGTCTCCTCCCAAACATGTACATGTACTGTCCTCCAGATCTCTGTTTTTCTCGCTCATGTACTTCCTCTTCCCATTCCACTAAAGCCTCGAATTGTGTAGGTCTTGGTTTCGGGTCAAGACATAACATCTTTTCCCGTAAATTTCTCAACACGGCCAAATTAAATGAACCATGTTCTGGAAATGCTAGAACACCATCTTCTTTAGTATACCTAACCCAATTCTCCAACCATATACAGGTATGATACCCATATCTTGCAGCCATGTAGGATGCAGGTGTTTTCGGTGGAGGTAACAATTCACCCTCTCTCGTCTTAACATCTTTATCCTTGTTAAACCACTTTTTAATTTTTCCAAAGAATGTTTTCTTCTTTTTCTCTTCTTGGTAATACATTTTAGTTTTTACCAAAGCTCTCTACTCTTTTCCGTATTATAAATATACAATACAGATTTTCAACCAATAATAGCGCGACTCACACTAACGCACCAATCCTGGAGCGTCTACGTCACTAGAATAGCTCTTCCAATCCATGCGCGGCTCTCACCAACGCACCAATCCCAGCGCGAACACTATTCTGATCTATTATGCAATCAGAGCGCGGTCTTCCTGACGTCAGCAGTCGCTGCAGTCGCTTGTCTCCTGTCTCCTGTCACTCGTCTACCCCTCCTTTACAAAATCTTTTCAGTAGACTTCGTGTCAAAATTTCTACAAAATCTATTAGTTACAACATATAAACATCTCCATTGTCTGCTTCGCTAACCACAGAATAGTAAAAGAAATCTATTTCACAAGAACCTCTCGTTGACACAGTAGCACATCCCTCTACTCTGCCCTTCTAACATACATTCATTAACTGTTTCCTCTAGGACTTATCCAAAGAGTCTTACAATCAACTAAATGTATATTCATTCACGCACATACATGCAAGAAAATATAGTACATACACACAGAATCCTGCTTCCCGAGAACAGCAAACAATCTGCTCCACTACAGAATTATAACACACATTAACCAAACAGTTTACTCTGCCCAGTTCCTCAAACAAGCTCAGAGAATACCTATTACTCCTCCCGCGATAAGCTTTAACGGTAAACCTTACGGATCCCTGAGACTTAAGACCAGAGTTTCACAGATAACCTTCACTACCACACACACTCCTTATATACCAGAAATATATTCTAATAGTAACATACAATAATGTCACTAATTCCGAACCCAGACAATGTGAATTTTCCTGCATACATACAGGACCAACAATCCCGTCTTTCCCGAGAGCAGCATATACTTCCCTCTGCCCTACTACGGAACTGCTACCAGCTTCCAAATTCCAGAAGCACTACATATAACTCAACATGACAACTCCAACATATAGTATTAGTACATATACCAACATCAATAATCAATAATCAATATGTAATCTAATCAGATCAAGACAATCATCAATAACCATCCTACTCTGCTACCAGGAAATTGATAGAGATCAGGGTGCATATAATATCCCTACTTCCACAGATAGAGTAATCTCACAGTTACACGCACATACATTCTTCATACACTAGGGCCCATTTCACTAACATACGCTCAAATACTCTACCAGCAATAACCTGTGGAAAGAAAAACTCCTAAACACCCTGCATCTATATCGGGGTCGATAAGATCTGGTTATTGAGACTGCCCTTAAACATAATCTAAACAATCTATACAATAATAATCAAAATAGGATACTCAATAATTGACAAGAAATAAGAACCAACACCATATTCAAAATTATATTGCTTTATCTAAAATTAGTCAAAGAAAATCAATCAGAATAAATCATTTTTCTCATAGTTACCTATTCTAGCTAAATGTCAGAACGGGTCAGGACAAGTCTCTCGGTAAAGTCTCTCAAGACGAAGTCCTCTCAGCAACGATCCTCACCAACGCAGATTCGGAACGCGGCAAAAGGCAAATGGCAAGTGGCAAAGCCCTCTCTAGGCTAACAATTCTTATAGCAAATCGAACAAAGAAAAACATAATTTGTAATAACTTCTTCCGTCAATCCTCTGAGCAAAGCGAGAAGGAAAGGATGTAGCATCGCTACATTTGAAAATCTCCGCTCAGGAAAAATCACAAAATAAACATAACGGAACAGGAACCAAAAAATACATTTGTATCGTGTAATTCCACGTCTCCTCGGCAATGAGATCACAGTTCAGAGTCTTTCTTTAAAGCTCCTTTGTTTCCCAAAGCTGCCAAGGACGCTTCATTCCACTTGGAGATCGCCCAAAACTGCTGCTGTCCTCACGGAAAATTTCAATCAAGCAAAGCAAGGACTGTGGTCAGCTGACTTCAGGACCATATTCAGCAAGGCTCTCTCTCGTCACGAATTCTACTCGAGGCCAGGCCTTTCGTATCGGCCATCTTTATTTAGGCCACAATAGGCCACAATAGACCATCTTAATTAAAAGAGACAAAAACAACGTTACCACAGCATAGTGATTGAACAGTGTTAACCCCACTAATACCCTTATGTGTATGCAATTATCTAGCTCTTGCAACATAGAAAAGCATTAATTCGAAAAGCGTTTCGTGCTTAAAAATAAACAGCACTCAGCAACGTTTATTTAATAGAACATGCACATTTATTAATAGCAATACAAAAGCATTTCCCTCGTGTCGGTTTTGTCAGTTTTCCTCTTGTTAATACATACGTATTGATTAATAAAAAAAACATTTACACAAAACAAATAATTAATCATTAAAATTACTATTTTTATTTTACCACGTTTAGACAACTGAAGCTTCAAAACCCAATGAATTTTCAACAGAAAACTCTGCTCCAGCAGTAGTAGTTTGTTTCTGAGGCTGTGAGTATTAACTGCCATATTTAGCTGAAGATGTTCTAATTTCTGTGTAGTTAAATCTGGACCAGACTTTTCAGCGGTTACAAGTTCAGATCCCGCCTCCGGCAGCCGTCTCATCTCTGGTGGTAGTAACTCGCTCTACGCTCGGTGGCTGCGGAGAGAGGTGCGCCTGCCGCCCGCGCTCACGGCTCAGACTCCACTCTAAGATGGCCGCCGCCAAGCTGAGCCTCCGGTCCGGGTCTGTGGGGTGTGCACGTGGGGAGAGCCAGGGGCAGAGGGGCTGGGACTCGGAGCAGAGAGAGTACAGAGCCGTCAGGTGAGAGGCCAAGCACCGGGCGGGGAAGGAGGGGACAGACAGTGCTGTCTGGTGAGAGGCCAAGCACCGGGCGGGGACGGAGAGTCTGGGGCGGGGACAGGCACGGCGCTGTCAGGTGAGAGGCCAAGCACCGGGTGGGGACAGGCACGGCGCTGTCAGGTTGGAGGCCAAGCTCTGGGCAGGGGGTTGGTGAGAGGCCGTGCATGGGGCAGCAGGGTGTGCTGTCAGGTCCCCTACAAGGGGGCTCGCACCTGTGACAATAAGATGGCCGCCGCCGAGCTGAGCTTCCGGTCCGGGTTTGTGGGGTGTGCACGTGGGGAGAGCCAGGGGCAGAGGGGCTGGGACTCGGAGCAGAGAGAGTACAGAGCCGTCAGGTGGGAGGCCAAGCACCGGGCGGGGAAGGAGGGGACAGACACGGTGCTGTCTGGTGAGAGGCCAAGCACCGGGCGGGGACGGAGGGGCTGGGGCGGGGACAGGCACGGCGCTGTCAGGTGAGAGGCCAATGTCTGGGCAGGGGGTTGGTGAGAAGCCATGCATGGGGCAGCAGGGTGTGCTGGCAGGTCCCCTACAAGGGGGCTCGCACCTGTGACAACAGAACCGGTCTGTCTTTGCCCGCCTCACAGGAGGCCCCAGGCTGCGGAGGCCGGGCCTGCCTCTGTCCCTGGGGGCACTAGTGTAGGTGCAGTCTGTGCCATGGAGGGGGGGGGGGGACGGGGCGCGGTGTGGTTTTAACGACGGAATCCAAAAACGAGGTTATAAAAATATGTTTATTAGAAGAACAGAACCCACGACCTCCTGCTTACAGCTTCAATGTAGCTTCTACAATGAGCCAACTACCAACATTCGAATAATAAGAATTCTACAACCAACATTCCTTAAAGTAAAACACCTAAATACATTACCACATATTACAGGGGGCTGGACTGCCAGGTTCAAGGCTGGGGCACTGAGCTCGCCTTGATGTGGATTACAGAGTGAGGTACAGAGGTAGGGTGGGAGGGGGAATGAGGTAGGGTGGGATGGGGAGTGAGTTACTGGTAGGGTGGTATGGGGAATGAGGAACAGAGGTGGGATGGGAGTGAGGTACAGAGGTGGGGTCGGATGGGGACTGGGGTAGAGGTAGGGTGGGGGTGGGCAATGATGTACAGAGGTAGGGTCGGATGGGGACTGGGGTAGAGGTAGGGTGGGGGTGGGCAGTGATGTACAGAGGTAGGGTCGGATGGGGACTGGGGTAGAGGTAGGGTGGGGGTGGGCAGTGATGTACAGAGGTAGGGTGGGATGGGGAGTGAGGTGGAATGGGGACTAAGTTACAGAGATGGGATGGGGAGTGAGGTACAGAGTGCGGTTTAGACTGGAGTGCCGTGCAGCTTGTACACGTGGCATGGGAAGTCGGGCACAGATAAGGGATACTGAATGGGGGCTGGCTGGATGCTAGTTGAAGGCTTAGAACCGGGTCTTACATGTGACACACTGTGAGGTATCGGCTGGCCTGTAGTGTGAGTTGTAAAGGTGAAAGGTAACCTGTAAGGTGTACACTGGCTGCACTGTAGGGTGGATACAGGATTAAATGTAAAGTTGAAAAGTACCTTGTGAGATGTAGACTGGCTGCACTGTAGGGTGGAAACAGGATGAAATGTAAAGGTGGGCTGCGGACTCCCAGTAATAGGGTGAGTGTACTGTGAGGTATAAGGATGGCATACTGATACTGAGCCACGTATAAACCAGTCTAGAGTCTACTGTAGAGCTGTATGTAGGGCGAGGTATAATGTCTGGACTGGTAAGTGAGGTATATAGACGGGGTGCAGGTTGACATGTTGAGTTACTTAAGAAGCTATGGAAATTGGGGTCAGAGTGTGAGGTATAGATGTGAGGTGCAGATATTGTAATGTGGGGTGCATAATGTGGAAGATTGTGGGTTGAATGTCTAGGGTGGAAGGCGAAGTTCAGTATGTCAGATTAATATATTACAACAGCGGTGATGCATGCAAACGCAATTAGAATTTTAAACAGAGTTAAATGTGTTGTACAATCACCTCACCGCCTGCAGTATTCGCGCGGTCAATTTCGGTAAGTGCAGCCTGTCGAAATTGGACCGATTCCTTCATAGCGGTGCAGAGACATAGAGAACGCCATGAAAGCAAGGCACAACACAGTCCACACATAAACAAGCATTTGCAATGCAATAGGTCTTGCTTTTGCGAGAGTTTGAGCTATTGCCATTGTAAAAGACAATGCCTTTTATGTATGTGTGTTGAAAACCTGCAAGCGGTGTGTAACCACACACTTTGTACTTATAGTCCTTGCTTATGAGAAGCAAGGTTGGCAGTAAAAGGGGTGCAGTTACTGCCAGCCTTGCTTCTCGTAAGTAACGAAAATAAGTACAAAGAGTGTGATAACACTCTGCTTGCAGGTTTTCAAAACACATAAATAAAAGGCACTAACATTTAGAATGCCAATAGCTCAAACTCTCGCAAATGCGAGACCTGTTGCATTGCAAATGCTTGTTAGTAGTTCTAGTGTGTAAATACGCATATATAATCTTGCTGCGCATCACTTATTAACGAAGGTGCAGGGTTACTAATCTTAGATTATCTCATGCTATGTTGTTCCTCGAAAGGATCTGAATCCTTTGGTGGCAGGGGAAAAAAAACGAATTTCCTGCCTCGTTTTTTGTTAATCGTCTTATACTGAAATTGTGGTTCAACTCCTTTTTTTCTTGTCAGCTAAAAACACAAGAATGGATTATGGGTAGGCTAGTTTCCAGATTGAGTTGTATTAATAAGTACATTTAACTGGCTAAAGCAAAATGTGCCTCATCAATAACCAATTCCACAAGATTTCTTCTCCCCCACAGGCAATGGTGTCATTACATCTAATAGCATTTAAGGAATTTTAATTGGACATGGTTTATAGGGTCAATTGTATCACTGCCTCATTTGTTCGTACCTTTTGGTAAAAAGTATCTCCCAACTCTGTATTGAGATTCAATAGATAAAAAGTCCATTCGCTTTTTTTTTCTTCTTAAAATAGCAAGTCATAAACAAGTGCTTTGAGCACTTTAGTCAGTTTTGCTGAAATGTGAGCAAGTGGGAGAAAGAATAATGAAACAAACAGCTTTGAACTCAATATCTTAGAGAATAGAAACGACTTCAGAAACTGAAGTCAATTCAATTCAATTTAAATCTTTATTCGATCTATGCAGACAGATCATAAAAGCACAAATTCATCAATTGAATCACAATACAACTCATTGACTAGAAAAAACATAAAGCAATTATAAAAACCTTATTAAACCTTTTAAAATTATTAAAAACAAAATCGTATGTACAATTTAATTTGTAAAAATTAAGAATCATAATTCATGATAAAACCTTCTATTCCTCCAACAGGCCCATAAAAAGGAAGCTAAAAAAATATCATACACAGGTGTCCGAAAGAGCATTCAGAAAATGGAGTGCCACTCTGCATTGCAAAAAGGTTTTTCGCCTTAAAATTGCAAGGCGAAACCTTTTCCTTTCATTAAGATAAAATTTACAGAAAAGAACCAAGTGTAGGTCAGACTGTGGTGAACAGTTAACACAAGGGCAGGGACCTAGATCTGCATGCTTGTACCTCTTTTCTGGGAACCCCAACATCAAGGGAATTTGATTCATGTGAAAGCGCAGTAGAATAAATCTGTGTTGGACTACTGTAACGGAAGAAAGGTAACAGTATCCTTCCTCAAGTCTTGGTGGAATTTGATCATAGACTGCAAGCACCTGGGAATGCCTGTTCTTTTCCCAGCGGTCACGGTCAGCCTTCAGCGAAAAGAGGTTAATTAATTTTTGTTTAGAGAACTTGATATAGGTTGTCGGGTCCCTAAAGAGGTCTCCCAGCCCTATTGCTTTCAATTCCCTCTCACTATATTGAGTCTCATCAGCTGTAAAAAGAACGCGGGCAAAGAGAGCTTGCTTCAGCATCACAAGAAACAGTTTGATTATACGGCAGAATTGTCACAAAAAAAAAAAAAGAAGAATATGGAGTATTGAACTAGGTTTTTTCAAGGGGACATGAGGACATGAGACAGTAAATTATTCTAACAGAGAAAGAAGCAACTTGCCTTATGAACTTTGATTAATTTACATGTATTACACAGTTTGTAGCAGTGTCATAGGAGCAGTTTAACATTTGCAGAGAAATCAAAACTTCTTTTCAGCAGTAGGTTGGAATTGCTCAGAGCTTATGTATTTGAACAAGTGACTATCTGTTGCTGCACATCATCTACTTCTTTAGATAATTTCAAATTGATGTGGTTTTATGTGACTGTTCAGAAATCACTACAACATTTTCCACTAAATACTACTTGTGGGCTCAAGAGTAATTAAACTGACTTCAACTTGTTGCTACACATGAATAACAATGTATCTCTCGATGACAGTTCTTTGGTTAATAAGACAAACACTGGCAGAGCCAATAAGTCTCGCCTATGCTAGATCAATTTTAGCAATGATGTACAGCAACACAGTTGCTGGGCAGCATGGTTAAAAGTACAAAAATCTCTATGACAAGGTAAGCACTCTGTCTTACCCATGTTGCACAGCACCCACGCTACTCTTCACAAGGTCAAAAAAAAGTACCAAGTCAATATATCTCACATAGGTGAGACCTATTGGCTTTGCCAACCCTTATGGAAAAAAGTGCTAATATGGGGCTAGTGCTGGCTGCATCATAGCACTTTTTCTGGTGGAAGTGGCAGGCAACAACACCGGGAGGTGTGGGCGGGGCAAACAATTGGGGGAGCGGGGGTGCAATGGGTCAAGCATCAAACGCAGGGGACAGCATCGGATGGGCACTGCAAAGTAATGGCGCGGAGCAGGACAGGGCAAGCAGGAAAGACAGCCTGATGCAAACACGTGCACTCTTATGGAGTGCTAGAGCTTAAAATAATAGAAACTCTAGCTGCAGACTACAAGTTGTACTTTGTCCGTTCTACACCGAATGGATAAACACAGGAAGAGACCGGTAAAACCAGCATGCACTGACAAATGAGAAGCAACGAAAAGATAAAGGCTATGAAGCCACCTAATGGTAAGTAATGGACGAGCTCTAAGCCCCTTGCACTTAAACCAAATATTGCACAAGAGACAGCGCATGTGCGGTCTCAGGCAAGACCTAAACAATGTATAAAGAAGCACCCATTTACTGGACATTGTGCACGCTCCTCTTACGATAGAACTAATTTCAACTACATTGTTACTGAATTTCCATAAAGTATTATTTTTTCCTTTACCTTAAGGACCCTATGGACTACAATTTCTGGCTCCCTACTTCCATGCGTTCAGGCTGTACATAGTGCTCTTGACTCACTTTGTGCTAGACAAACAACGGTCCCATGTAGTAAAAAAAAAAATATATACATTCTAGAAGGCAGGGTAAGGGGAGCAGAGCAGGGCGGGCTTCAATACCAGAGAGCACTGCGTGCACCATTGACAGCTACATGAAATATGATGAGAGAGCAGTCAGTGGGTCGCCATCTTAAGTGAGGCAACAGATACGACAATTAAGATAGTGTGACAGTGATCTGAAGCGAGACAACACTGTACTGAAAATGCAAACAACTTATGTGTGAGGTTAAGTTAATTTGAATGAATGCAGTATAATGCCGCTTTCTTGTGTAAGGCAGAACCAGACTGTAGCATTCGAAAAAATGCATATTAGAAGATGTTTGTTCCTAAGCCGCACATGCTATTTATGTCAACATACAGCTAAAGTAACGCCAATTAACGAGCACAGGGCCAGGGGGATGGAGGAAGGTGCCTTGCCCGTTTTGCGTTCAGGCTGGAGATTTTTTCTGTGTTGAGATCTACTTCTAGAGGAGGGGCGCGTTCTTAAAGAAATACAAAAATAATCCTGAAACAATGCCGTACAACGGCAGCTGCATAGGTTTAAAAGTAATTGGACAGTGCTGTTGGGGGGGGCTAAATTACATATGCATGCCCTTGACAAATGGGGAAAAAGAAAAATGGAGCAACGATGGCGACAGCAAATGGGTAGCCTATGGGCGGGCTGCAAGCAAGCAAAGTAGATACTACATGTCTCAATGAGACAGCACATGCGCGCCATCTAGAGCCAAGACCTAAAAAGAGTTCTTGTAAAGCAGACAGTGGTAAAAGCACAGAAGGAGCCAATGAGAGAGGTGGTAAAGACGGTTGCAGGATGGACATGACATGCTGGACCGGCTAAAACAAATAAAGCCAGCAAATAGAGAGCAAGTACATGTGCGTGACATAACACAAAGCCAATGGTGAGCAATGGGCGGAATGTATTCCTAAGTAAGCATTCAGCATGTCCCGGATGTCTTCGCAACTAGACAGCTGCGCCATGTGATAGGCTTGGACCTAAGAGTGGCTTCCTGGACATAAGAGTGGCATCCTCGTCTACTTTCTTCAAAGCAGTTAACAATTGAAAGCAGAACGCCCAGCAAAATATGTGGTCTTAAATTCTTATGTCAAACTGATGAAACTAGTGTGCGAACAAACTCATTTACTTACCACAACAGCGTTTTTAACAGATTGGGGCCCAGTATTACCAATGTAGAGAAGATGACTGCATAAGACCTAAAACAGGTCTTGTGCCCTGAACAACAGATAAACAGTCAGCTTCACACCCTAGGAAGCTCAATTACAGTGAGAAACTGACAGATTACCAGAGCAGGCATGAAGTTCTCCTGTGCCACATCTGAGTAAATCACTATCACTTGGCAATGAAACAGTATCTGCCAGCGCTGGTGCATTCTTAGCAGACAACTGAAACCTGGCACACTATACTTCATTATTTAAAGGCTCATTGTTTTAAAACAGAAATACAAAACCGCAGATGGTGAATAACTTAAGAATGTGTCTTATAAAGTGCTGCACACAAATGGGTCAAAAGCATGAAGATGAAAAAAATAAAGAAAAGGATAAACAAAAAATTGCCAAATCATTATACTAGGGTGAGAAGTGGTTTGAATGCAACTAACTGGCAATGTCGAAATTAGTAGAATGCAGGAGAGTTACACAGGAGTGAACAATATATCACTTTTGCTATGAGGGATAACAAAAATATAGAACAGTAACATGCAAAATGTAGACTCACAGGCTACCTGTGCAGTGTCAATGTCTCCAATAAAGCGCCCCAACCTGCTCTGTGCAGTTGGCAGCCCACCTACAACTGTGAATCTGCCCAAGTGCAGTTTTAGTCACCTCCCCTGTGTAGATGTCACCCTCTTACTACAAAGCTCGTTTTTAGGTCTCGCCTGATGTAGCTGCGCGCATGCGCAGTCTTGCTGGCAAGATTTAGTGTTAACAGGTATTTTCTGTAAGGGGCATTAAGCCCCGCCCCTCTTTTCCATTGGCTGGCATCACCGTTTATGCTAAACGGTGGCCAGCCATTGGAAAAGAGGTGTCGGTGACGTATTTGCTTGGCTTTTCGAGCCGTCCCATTTGGACGGACTCGCTTGCTTTGCTTTGGTCGCAAAAGGTTTCTTACCTTTATGGGGCCAAACACATGGCCCCATAAAGACAAGAAACCTTTTAGCAGGCGAGAAAACCGAGCAAATACGCCACCCCCTCCGTTTTCAGGTTGAGCAATAGCCCTGGAGGAGGAGGGTGAGTGTGTGACGTGTGCAGCGTTAACTGGAAATGTACCTCCTCTTCTCCGTAGTCTCAATAGTCTCTACAGGGATGGTCTCTACTTCTATCTCGTGTAACTCCACGATCTCGGCAGGCATCTCGGAGCCGTCTGTGGCTAAGTAGAGTGTGTCTCACAAAGCCATGGCTGCGGCACTGGGTCCGAGGCCGCCGCCGGTGTTGCAGTCGGGGTTCCCCGGGCTGCTGTCGCCGTCCTCCATCGCTTCCCCCTCCTCCCTTCCTCCTTCTTCACAACACAGATACCAAGTCAGGCCGCCCAATCCCGAAGCCATGGTCAGATTTGGCATAACTTCGCGAGACTTGGCATCACCTTCCAAACCGGTGGTATGGTGGACGAATGTCGGCAGCGGTGGCACGAGCTCTCCGGTCCGGTTCAGGCGCCAGCCGTGTTCTGTGCCGTTGGCGTCACAATGGGAAGCCGTTGGGCGGGGGATGGGGCAGGAAGCGGCCATTATGGGTTGGTTTTGGGCGCGAAGGTGCCGGGTATGGGGGCTTGCGTGGCGGTGCCTGTGAGGAGCTGAAAGGCGGCTGCTGCTGTGGTGCCGGGAGACAGGGTTGCGTCGGTCACAGGCGGCGCTTATACGCCATGTGTGGTGCTGTGGGGAGTGAGTATGCTTGCATCCAGGGCGGGCCCACAACAGACTGAAGGAGGCGGCTGCAAACAAACCGAGCCCAGGGGCACGGAAAGAGTTGGAGAAGGCTCACAACAGCTCTTTATCATCACGTGGAGCCTTGGAACTCGCATGCATACCGCTATTTGAGAAGACTATGCAGTAGAAAGAGGTACATTATGTGCCGTTAGCATGGAGGTGAGAGCTCTTTCATCGCGGAGAACCGGACCGATCGTTTAGGTCAACAATGCTGGTGGAAGAAGTCCAGGGGAAAGTGGGTCAGCAGGCGGGCGGGTGCTGTGGGCTGCCAAGACTACATTTCCCTGCATGCTCTCGACGCGCAGATATGAAGCAGTGTGGCAGTGGGCGCAAACAAGATACAGTGTGGGAATGCGGTCAGACATGGTGCAGTGCGCACAGACATGGTGCAGTGTGGCAGTGAGAGCAGTTATGACCCAGTGTGGCAGTGTGTGCAGACAAGGCACAATGTGGCATTGCGCGCAGGCATGGCCAAGTGGCAATACCTGCAGACATGGCGCAGTGTTGTAATACGCACCACAGGGCTCCAGTGCCGCCACTCATACACTACACCCTGTAAATGACACACACTGGTCCCCCCGACCCCGCACAGGATAGTTAAAAGTATTTTTTTTTTGCTGCGCTCACCTGGGTATAAAGTAGAGGGTTAAAGCCCCCTCCCCCCGGGTATTTCAAAAAGAGCCCCCTCAGCATCGGGCAATTCCGCCCTACACCACCCTAGCACTGCACACCACACACTTGTTACACCTGCCTTCACAGCCGAGTAACACGCTGACGTGTGAACAGGAGCTAAATGTGCCCCTAATTCACACACAAAAAAATGAAACAATCTAACAATGATGTCCCAAATTTAAAAATGTTGTGAAATGATGCTCAAAAAAGCATTATTTTAAAGTTCATAATATGACCATCAAGGTCATAGACACGGTGAGGCACTTTATGGAGGGAAAATAATGACCCTATTGTTCAAAGGAAATGCAAAATTCGGAGAAGTGCACGAGCTTAAAACCGCGAAAACTTCGGGCTTCCGAGTCACGGGGAACAATATGCTCTTGGTTTTATAATTACAAAGAGGTCATTATGACAGCAGATGGCACCTTCTCTTGCCAATGACCACAATTCATCACGATGCTCATTTTCACCACAGCCTGATACGTTAACGGCTTGTTCTCGCCATATTAAATATGGTGAATAATAACGACGGCCATCATGGTACAAAGCAGATGGCGGCTTCTGATTTGAAAGTGGAAAATGGCACTGTTTGCTGAACCATGATGCCGACGCCAAAGTGTTTGCAACCTCTCTCACGAAGTGACGTGCGTTGCAAGTTAAAAAACACGTTCTGAACTTCAGTAATGTCTTGAGAGACAAATAGACGTCCATGTTTTTGGCATTTATTTCTACGTTAGCGATGTTCATATATAGGCACTGTCCGACAAAAAAGACAGTACACCAAGTGATGCTCTTCTACATTATTCGAGTGCAACTTTGGTGAAACATAACATTTTTTAAGGTCGTCAATTGAATTCTCCAAACTGTGAAAAAAAGTAGAGGAAGTGACATCAGGCATCTGTTTTGACCATCAGTGGCCTCACATCATTGGTCCCGCACGTCCTTTCGCCTCTCAATAGCCTTCTGTACCTCATGGGGTGTATGTAAGAGAACAAGCAAAATGTTGAAACTGCTGTAAAGGGAGGCAGGCTTTTGACAGTGCTCCTGACAGGACAACTTCAGTTGTTAATTGGGAACAGAACTCATTCATCCTTACACTTTGAAGACGGAGATGGGTAGAAAAGAGAGAAAGAAATAACGAGATAAATATATGAAAACACTGACAACGTGAAAGAGCAGGGCTGTACCGGCCCCCCCCACACACACACACCTATAGTGATATGAGACAACAGCTTCGTAAAATCAGCTCCTGCAGCCCCCGTGGTGTGTGTGGGGGGGAAGGGTGGCGTTCAAGCTCATTTGGTCTGGAGCATGAGGGGCCCCCCTCCATTTACTTTGCAGGGGGGGGCCTTCAAATTTCTTTAGACCACGGCCTGACAGGATATTGGAAGAAAGAACTAGGAAGTAAAAACAGTGAAATCAAAACTTGGCGGCCTTCATATAATGCTACTACGCCATTCAGAGCTGGTCCATAAGAAAAACTAGCATTTGCAATGCTATAGGTCTCGCATTTGCGAGAGTTTGAGCTATTGACATTGTAAATGACAATGCCTTTTATTTATGTGTTTTGAAAAGCTGCAAGCGGTGCGTAAACACGCACTTTGTACTTCTAGTCATTGCTTACGAGAAGCAAGGCTAGCAGCAAGAGGCGCAGTTATTGCCGGTCTTGCATCTTGTAAGCAAGGACTATAAGTGCAAAGTGTGCCCTCACAGGTTTTCAAAACACAACCAAAATGCATTGTCATTTGCAAAGCCAATAGCTCAAACTCTTGCAAATGCGAGACCTATTGCATTGCAAATGCTTGTTTCTCGAATTCCCTTTAAAAGTGTCAAGGTCCATACATAAGTCAACCACCTTTTGTACCTTGACGCCACCCCACATACCAATTGCACCTCCTATGAACACCCCCCCCACTCCGCCCCGTACGGAAAGAAGATAACCGCAGTGTCTACAAGTCTGCTGTAGCACCAGTAGATTGCGGAGTGCCATTGCCTGCAGAATACTACCCTCATCTGCTTACCTAACAGTCATAGATCCCTTTCATAATAATACTTATTTTTGCAGGAAGGTAGAACAAGCGAGCACAATTTTTGGCGATGCATAATGCATCACTACTGAAAGATTTCAAGAAATCAGTGCAAATGAAAGGACTTGTGTAGCAAACTTTTTTACAGAAGGCGAAGTAACACTCTTAAACTGGGAATCCATGCAACACTGCTGGAGATCGTTCCTATGTACGCGAACCACATCAGTCATCTTAGGAACGGCAAGGCTGTAAGATGATTAGCACTTGATAAATGTTCTCTTATTTTAAGCCTTCTAAAAGATTCAGTTTCCTAAAGGAAAGAACTAGAGTGGTAATATTTAATGTGGCAGGCAGAACACAATGTAAGCAGCCCTGGGCGCCATTCTTCTGCGGTTCAAAGTATTTCCAAAGTAGCAGAGTGCACGATATAATAAAAACACTCTGGTTTGTTTTACTATCCTTTGAAAGCTTGCGGCTAAAAAAAAAACAGGGGGGAGAGGGCCTATGGTGATAGCAAAATGCAGGGGGCACCACATGGGTCAGGGGTGTCAGAGTTGAACAAGAAGACTTAGTACTTCAATCACAGTGCTAGAAGCAGACAGGCACAAGTTAAGGTGAATCAAGCTGTGCTTGGTCCATGCTCCACTGAAAGAAACGGAAGTGACACTTGGCCTGCACTGGCCAATTAGGAAGCAGCAAAAAAGAGTGACACTGAAGCCAACAAATGGTATGCAATGGGAAGGCTTCAAACCCTTTACTAAAAACAATAGTCTTGCAAGAGAAAGAGCCTGCGCTGTCAAAGGCTCAACCTAAAAATGTAATCGCCAGAATATGAGCAGTAGAATTAAAGTTCCCCAATCAAAAGGATGGTAAAGAAACCGCTCTGAAAGGAACAAGTACATGAAAAGGAAGAAAAGATATCTAATAAGAAACAGCAAATTATATGAACAATAAAGCCAACCAGAGGAAAACAATGGGGAGGGCCACAGCCCGTTGTATGCGCTGGCACTATCCACAATAAGTAGCTTGTTGCATTACCCACCAAATACATCTGAGATGCACTCCATAGTTACTTTATTCTGACATGGGCCCTGTGGTGTCTCCTGGGGGCCAGTTGGATCTTAGCTGCCTCGAGTAGACCACCACAGGCTGGCATACATAAATATTCCAAGCGTAGAACATTCTGGCTTGGCTTAAAGATGTATCTTTTGACAACAAATGAAGGTATTGGTCAGGATGTACAAATTCGTTCCCAGCCCGTGTGGCTTGTACAAAAGCCAAACATAATATAGCTGTTAAATTAGACGAGCGCTGGTTCTGTTTAGTCCAAAGGTAGTTTATTCGTACAGAGCATCACCAACATAGACAAGCTGCTCCTCCAGTGTTCCTCCTCAACTGCCTTCTCAGGCGGCATTACCATGGAGACAGGAACTCTGGAGCGAGCACAAACTACATCATGACATTAGAAAATATATGAGGAATATAACACATCCCCTATACATAACAAGGCAAGAAAACAAAGTAAAGGAACAAGAAAAAGTAAAAGAATCAAAACAAAATAACTATTAGAAATCATTTAAATAGAAGTCATTAAACCTTGCAGGGGCACAATGTGATCTTTGAGGGAACCTCGTAAACTGGACATGACCAGAATCTCGTGGATGTGGGGTATGTGGAGTATTGTCAAAACTTGGAGCAGAGGAAGAACTAGGCCCAGTGAATTTTACAAGTCTTGGCATGTTCCACTTGCAACCATTTTGCATCGTAACCACATTCCTATGAATTGAAGTGATCATGAAGGGACCCATAAATTCCGAAACACCTTTTTTGTGAAATCTGGGTCTCTTGACCAATACCCTCTCACCAATGCTCCACAATTTAAACTTAGCAGCATTCCTGGAATCAAAACGGTTTTTGTACCTTTTTAGATAAGAATGAATTCTGGTTTCCACCTCCTTCTCATTCAAAGGAATAATATTTTGAGAAGGAAGCCAACAAGGATTCAACTTAGACTGGGCATGCCTACCACGCAAAAGTAGGAAAGGCGAGTTATGCATGATATGATTAACTGTGGTGCAGTGAGCCCACCAAGTGTCACGTAAAACATCTTTAAGAGGGGATGTTGTATTTAAAGCTGTTTGTACACAACCTTTGACCACACGGTTCATACGCTCCGCAAGACCATTGGCCTGAGGAGAGTAAAGGGCTGTCTTAAGGTGAATAATTCCAAAATCATCCAAAAATGTTCCCATGTCAGAGGAAACAAATTGCACCCCATTGTCCGTAATAAGATATTTAGGAATGCCCTCGCAGGCAAATTCATCCTTTAAAAAAAATCAAGGATAACTTTAGTGTTGACATTCCTCACACACTTGGTAGATACCCATTTAGAAGTGTAATCTACAAGAAGAATGACAAATCTTTCTGAAGGCGCAAGCAAATCAAAGGAGCCCATCAAGTCTAGGCCCAGTTTCGTCCACGGTTGACTGGGGACCTCAACCGGAGACAGGGGAGCAGTATTTACAACTTTAGACTTATCATTAGACGAACATTGATAACAATCTTTAACTACCTTCTCCACTTGATGATCCATATTAGGCCACCAATATCTTTCACGTAGTCGTGTTTTAGTGAGACTCCTCCCCAGGTGTCCCTCATGAGCAAGATTGATCAATTTAGATCTCAAATTTACAGGGGGGATAAATCTTCCACTACGCATAAGATCATCATGTAAAATAGTTAATTCATTCCTAATCGACCAAAAAGGTAAAAGATCATGATCAATATCTTT
Organism: Triturus cristatus; assembly: GCF_964204655.1. Lineage (NCBI taxonomy): Eukaryota > Metazoa > Chordata > Amphibia > Caudata > Salamandridae > Triturus > Triturus cristatus. The sequence goes on from NC_140579.1 coordinate 551,679,463, forward strand.
ACAACGGGCAGGCCATCCCTTAATGATAAAATCCTTGATGATTAAGAATAGGGGATCATGAGATGTAGCATCTGCCCATTCTTCTTGGGAAACAGAGGATTCTCTAACCCAAGAGACACTGACAGGCTCAACATCGGCATAATCATCAAGTACCTGTAGAGGTAATCTGGAGAGACAATCAGCAGTCACATTGGAAGATCCAGGCAGATACTGTACCTGGAAATTGAATTCTTCCAAACCCTCACTCCAACGTTTCAACCTAGGAGTTAATCTGTCACTCTCCTTACAAGAGAGGATGATGGTCAGATCTCACAATAAAAGGAATTCCCCAGAGATAACATTTGAAGTGCTTAGTTGCCCAAACTATCGCAAGTGCCTCCCTCTCAATGTAAGAATATTGTTGCTCAGCCTTTTTTAAAGCACGTGACGCAAAAGCAACAACTTTATCTACACCATCATCAACTTGGGAGAGTACTGCACCCAGACCAGACAAACTAGCATCAGTAGTGAGTATTGTTTTTTTCTTAGTATCAAAATGGCCTAGGCTGGGAAGTTGACTGATGGATCATTTGACAATTTCAAAAGCAACATTACATGCTTCATTCCAATCAAATTGAGTACCTTTAATATAAATAATGGTCGTGCAAGTAAGCGACAGTCACACAAGTTGGGACGAAGTTGCGGGGAAATACTGAGGCTACTTGCGTGCCATGCAAAGAAAAAAATCAATACGGTGAATAAGCAGCACGCCGAACACTGTAGCGGTCGAACAGTCACACTGTACATACGCGGCAACAGAGTCAAAAGGGTAACGTTCCCAGGCACTGCACATCCAATAGACAAAATCACTCACAATCTGTGTGGAAGCGCTAGGTCAACCGCTTAGTCAATCCGTGAAAATCGTTTCAACACAGCTTCCACTTGACTCGTAGCGAACTCTCCGTGGGTTCAACACAGGTTGGTGGTGCATGAACTCTTTATTAAAAGTCTTCCAGTCGTCGCCAGTGTTAAATTAGACGAACGCTGGTTCTGTTTAGTCCAAAGGTAGTTTATTCGTGCAGAGCACCACCAACATAGACAAGCTGCTCCTCCAGTTTTCCTCCTCAACTGTCTTCTGAGGCGGCATCACCATGGAGACAGGAACTCTGGAGCGAGCACAAACTACATCATAACATTAGAAAATATAACAATAGCCTTATTGAAGCTTGGTAAAATACTTTCTATACAAACGTAGTAACAAAACAACTCAAACTCGACTGCTGCCGTTTCGGTCACATCCCACGTGGGTGTGTTTAGCAAATTACTGTCCCCGGGGTACAGTCTAAAGCAGTCCTGGGTTTCCTTTTGCAAATCTGTACTATCTAGTCAGATAACACAAGGACATGACTTCCAGAATTCCCTATTACATAAAGCGAAATGTTGCGTCCAGAAGAAAGGGAGGCACCTGGTCACTCAACTCATGGGTATTTCATAGCGTTAAGCAGCAGGGTGGTGCTAATCTTACCTGGTTTCTAACACCATGTGGGGCGGTTGCCATGAATCTGGTGGGATACCCGCCATGAATCCACAACGAGCAGAATAAAACCGAGAAATCCACCACCGGTAACTCTATGATTGGCGCCTAACAGTGTTGCCAGATTTTTAGACCCGTCCCAAGCCCAAAGCCGCTCAAATATAAGCCCAAAATAAGCCCAATCAGACCAGTTCCAGCCCAAATTAGCAAGTCTCCAATTATGCACAAATTGTCATCAGAAACAATTTTAACGACAAATATACATTCTATTCAATATGCAGATGGTGGGAGGGTGTTAACTGGGCACCTGCCTTAATGCTATTAATTTTTAAGACCAGTTCTCACTGCGACTTCTAAGAGCCCCTGCAGCTCCACTCTGCCTATTGCTTAAAGATTCAGCCCACCCCCCCCAAAATCAGCTCCAGTTCGAGCGGCAAACAGTGTGCGTCAGTGCGCGCCTTGGCATCAGCAACGTGGTGAAGCACGGAGTGTCAGATCCATGCCAGGACAGTGGTAAACAGACGCACGTGGTGCTGCCAGCAGGTGCGTGCGAGGTTGGGTGGCCCCTGCACGACCGTTTTCGAAGCTGGGCTGGCCTACGAACAACCGATGTGGTCAGTTTTGGTTTGGGTGTTAAAACACTCCCGTTACCTACGTCAACTTCCTGGCATCTATCAATATTCATCACTTCCTACAAATAGGGTGACCAACTGGCATGGGTGCAAATTCAGGACGGTGAGTGTAAAAATTCAGGACAAAGGGTCAAAATTCAGGACGGGAGGTCAAAATTCAGGACAAAACTTCGGGACAAAAGGTGCGTTTTACAGACACATCAAAGGAGGTCGCGTAATAGTGTATAAGTAATTCCATCTATATCCAAACTTTCATCCATTTAAAAACGTACGTATATTTCCATCCATCATTTCACTCATCCATCCCTCCATCCACACTTTCACTCATCCATTCATCCACCCTTTCACCCTATCTATCCGTACACTCATCCATCCACTCTTCCACCCAACCATCTACTCATCCATCCAGCCATTTATCCACTCACCCATCCAGCCATCCTTTCACTTACTCATCCATCCACCCAGTTACTCATCCTACCACCCAGTCCCCTTTTCAGTCATCCATTCATCCTCCCTTTCTCTCTTCATTGACCCTTTCACTTAGCCATCCTTCTTTTCTTCGATCCACCCATACTTCAACTCATCTACTCATGAATCCATCCATTGACCCTATCACTCATCCATCCACCCATTCACTCACCGATCAGCCACACTTTCACTCACCCATCCATCCTTTCGCTCATTATCCATCTATTCACCCTTCCATTCATCCATTCACCCTTTCACTAATCCATCCAGCCATCCACCCATCCCTTCACCTACTCACTCGCCCACCTTTTCCTCTTAATTATGAACTGAGCCTTTGTCTGCAGAGTTGCAGACAGAAGCGGCCCATCAAGAATTTCACCCTTGCTGTCTTCCTAAAGCAAGGGGTGGGGTGGGGGAGGGTTCACTATGCACCTGCACATAGGCAATCTGAAAAAGTGGAAGTCATGAGTCATGCATGATGCACAGTGCCAGGCCATGAGGTGATTGTGACATGGTGTTTCCAGGGCTTTAAGCGAGATGAAAAAACTGGGGGTCTCTCCAAGGGGCGTGTCTGATGTAATTAATGGTGTTGTTTAAAACAACTAAGCTAAAAATCTGTGCTTAGCATTGTGTATCGCCGGACTGGTATTTTGCCTCTTCTGTCATTGCATCCAGATATATATCACAACAAGTAACGTTACACCTACAACAAGCCAGAACCATTTGCTTTGTTAATGGTTGTTAGTTTCATAAAATAAAAATGCAGCCTCTGACTCACTCACCTGAGGTCGGGGCGGGCGTCGAAGTCCAGACTCAGCAACTGCGGGCGCCGCCGGGCGGCCTGCTGCTGTGCTGTCGACTGGTGGTGGGCTCACTGGGCTGGCTACCCTGCGCTGCGCAGAGAGCGCTGCCTGCGAGCCCCACCCGCCGCCGCCTGTGGCCTGGGTGACCACCAATGGACCACAGTGGGCGGCAGCAGCAGGGACACCACGTGCGTCCGACTCCAGTCCGACTCCTCATGAATCCATGCGTCCTGGCGTCCACCGTTGAGCCGAGCCGAAAGTAAGAGCTCCAGGCTCCAGGCCAGCCTCCGTCAGGTCACGCACCGTGACGGCGCACTCGTCAGCCCCCGCATATATGGGAACCGCGGGGGCTGACCTAAAAATAATTCCCAGGGCCGTCATTGGTAGCGTTTTCGCGCGCTACAACATGACGGCCTTGGGAGACCCCCACATTGGCTTAGCTAATTATTTGCCTTCAGTAAATAAGTACTGAGAGGTAAACGGTAAAGTTAGGTGGTGACAGTGGAGTGTGTGTGCACTGTGCTGCTGTGCCCGGTGCAGGCAGCAACAATGTAACAAGTCAACTTAGTTACTATTGCAGAAGACGTGCTGCTGCTCTCTCTGGGTAGGGGGGTGGGTGGGGGGCTGGGCGGGATGATTGCTGGGGCTGGGCCGCTGGGGCCGGGAGGCGGGGAGGATTTGATTGACAACAACAACTGTCTTTGATTGACCGCCAGTCCGCCACCGCGGCGCGAAGTAATAGGCAGAGGCAGGCCCCCAACTTAGGACGCGTCACGCGTGCTGACTGAGCCAGGCTGAGCCTGCGCCTGCGCTCTGAATGATTTGCAATTGCCAATTTAATGCCAGTCAGTGCGATCATGTGATCTCATGTGGCGATGGTGGGCGCCCGCCCCAGGCCTCTAATTCCCACACAACCACATAAATCCATCCCAAAAAGTAGCCCCCCGCTAGGCATGGGTTTTTCCCGCACAACTGGGAAAAAAGTCGCCCATTTGTGCGGGAAATAGCCCAATCTGGCAACCTTGGTGCCTAAACCGCAAGAGAAACGGTACAGGGGCACACTAAAAGCTCCTGTACGTTTAGTTACGCCTCTCTTGCGTGCCAAGCCTCGGTTTGAGAGTCGAAACCACGTTTAACCTGTATGCACCAGTAAAAGCTACTGTTGACCGGGCAGCGTGTGGCTACAAAAAAAATACACACACTGCCCGGTTGGGCCAAGCCCACAAGACGGCCGTCTAAGAAAAGACATCAGGACTCCATTTGAACAGAAAGAGAAATATTGCTACTTTAAAACGGCCGTGCTGATTTCTGTTTTATAGAGCCAAAAAAACAAAGGAGGCGGGGCAGAGGGACGAAGTTTATTTGACATAGAAGATAGACTAATGAAGGAAACGATTTCGAGCTATGCACGTTTCGCCATTTAAAGACTGCTAAATTTCTACGTTCTACGTAGTCAGCTCTCAACGTCTTTGTGACGACATTGCAGACTTTTTTCATACAAAAATCCTTGATATTCATACTTCCTTGGAAGTACAACGTCTCTCCTTGGCTGAAAATCTCCCTCCAGGCATAAGTTCTTTTGAGACACTGGATATAGTCCCTTCCAGCCTCCTTTCTGTTTTTCCTTCTATGTCTCTGGAGGGATTGAATCTTCTTCTAGACAAGACGAAATCCTCCTCTCCACTAGATCCATTGCCTCTCAAAAAGCTAAAAGAGTGTAGGAACAGCCTTTTTCCTCCCCTACTTGAGGTGATGAACAAGGCAATTGTTCAAGGTACTTTTCCATCAATATGGAAGAAGGCCATTGTGAAGCCGCTCCTTAAGAAGCCTTCACTCGATCCCGGCCTCTTGAAAAATTTTAGACCCATCTCTCTGCTCCCTGCACCTGCTAAAATTCTAGAAGCACACCTGAATCGCCATTTATCCTCTTTTCTTGAAGCTTCGGACTATCTTGACATTACCCAGCATGGATTTCGAAAACATCATAGCACAGAATCTGCCCTCACCTCTGTAGTCGACAACATCCGACGCAAGGTTGATGCTGGACAAACTACTGTTCTTGTGCTATTGGACCTCACAGCCGCATTCGACACTCTGTCTCCTGCCATTCTAACATCTCGGCTTAGGGAGGCAGGTGTCACTGGCTCGGCCCTGAGTCTCCTCAACTCCTTTCTCCTTGATAGGGAACAGAGAGTGATGCTCGGCAACCACCTCTCCCCAGCAAAGTCTTTGCAATGTGGGGTGCCACAGGGGTCGGCATTAAGTCCGACCCTGTTCAACATCTACGTGGCCCCCCTTGCTAGGCTAGTAAGATCGCAGGGGATGGAGGTGGTATCATACGCCGATGACACCCAGATCATGGTCTCACTCACTCAGTCCTCTGTCATAACATCTGCCTTTAGCTTCAGGTCCTGTATGCAACGCGTTGCAGATTGGATGGTTACCAACTCCCTGAAGCTAAATGGCGACAAGACTGAGGTCTTGATCTTTGGGAAGGACCAAGATATCTGGTCGAATGAGTGGTGGCCCTCCTCTCTTGGCACCTGCCCCACTCCCTCTCAATCTGCCAGAAATCTGGGTGTAGTGTTCGATACTTCACTCTCGATGTCCTTACAGGTGAATCAGACTGTTTCGACCTGCTGGGGCGTGATCAGGACGCTCAACAGAATTCGCAGCTATCTGTCTCTTCAAGCACGCAAGCAGATTGCAGTCGCCCTTGTTGGTTCCAGGTTGGACTATTGCAGCTCTCTCTACATGGAATCCAACAAGGGCCTCATACATCGACTGCAAATCGTGCAGAACGCTGCTGCACGTTTTGTCCTGGATCTTTCCAGGGCCTCTTCTGCTACTGCTGCGAGGAGAGACCTCCATTGGCTGCCTATTCAGCACAGAATTTATTTCAAAATTCTGTGTCTGACCTATAGAGCACTCGAGGATGGATCTAAAGGCGCTATCAGCTCCCTGCTTACCCGTTACCACCCCACAAGGTGTTTGCGCTCTTCGGGACTATTCCAACTTGTTATCCCTCGTTTTAAGCTCACCAGATGGGGAGCCAGGGCTTTTTCAGTCGTTGCTCCACAACTCTGGAACATCTTGCCGATGGAGATGAAGACCTTACCCTCTCTAGCGCTGTTTAAAAAGGCCCTAAAAACGTGGTGCTTTTCTAGAGGTTACACAGGTTGAGCTGCAGGGGCTTTGTTATGAGCTGGATTTGGAATTAGGCGCCTTGACGCCCATTGGGCTATGTTTGCGCATGATAAGATCCCTTTTATTATTATTATAGAAAGGTAGAGGTGTTGTGTTGTTAGGGGTAAAAATGACCCACAGATATGGTTCCTATTGTAAATTGTGTTAAGGAGTAAACATGAAGCAAACATTACTCATAGAATATTGTATGTGTATATTTAGCTTGCGTGACGTAGAAACGCAAGGCTATTGCGCCTTTCCACAAAAAATAAAACGCAACGTTGTGACATGTTTGCAAACGTGTCGCCTTTCCTCGCCAGTTGCCGGGGTTTGCTAGAGAGTGCACAGCGCATCTCACTTGCTTCCAACGTCATCGAGCGAGCCGTTGCGCGCCTTGGATTTGAAATGGTTTTGGACTGGTGACTGATTGAAACGGAACCGAAAATAGGTGGATCAGTGCAGCAGGTACACGACGCAGTGTTGCCAGATTGGACTATTTCCTGCACAATTGGGCGACATTTTTCCCAATTGTGCGGGAAAAACCCATACCTGGCGGGGGGGGCTACTTTTTGGGCGGTATTTAGTGCAGTGTGCGCAATTTACTGGCTATGGGCGGCGCCGGCCATGATAAGTCCGTGGCGTGAAAGTCCAGTGGCAAAGCGCTAACACATCAAGTGCTCATTGGAGGAGGACCGATGAGGGCCTGCCTGTGAGCATATAATGACCCCGTCCACATAGTCTAAGCAAAGCAGCTACAGCATCATCATGCATGGATGCATCAAGAACCACACGTGATTGTGTAACAGTGTAAGTGCAAGCGCACCTTGCACATGCGTGCAGTGCTTGCACCACAGATCACCACCTAGCTTGTTTGTATAATGTGTGCGGGCCGATGGGGGGTCCCCAGGGCCATCAATCATGTAGCGCGCGAAAGCGCTACCAATGATGGCCCTGGGCATCATTTTTTGGCAAGCCCCCGCGCAGTACCATATATGCTGGGGGTGGGGGGGTGACGTGACACGCTCCTTTCGGAGGGGCGGTGGTCGGATTAGTGCTGCCTGTGTCTGTAGACAACTGTTGGTGGTCCTCATCTCGTCGATCTCATCATCTCTGCTGCCCTCGTCGACACGCCAGTCACTGCTGGCCCACTGGCTGCCCGGTGCGTCATGGTCACGTAGGCCACCACCAAGGAGGACATGTCACTGCCGCCCACTGGTCACTCACTGTCTGTGACTCAGTCAGCAGTCAGTGGCACTTGCAGTCGCAGGGCGCCTTGTGCAGCCAGCCGGCCGGCAGGCACCTCTCAGCGCTGGCCGCGCAGCAGACTTGCTCCGGAGTCCGGACGGTACCGCCTCGACCTCAGGTGTGTCTCTCTCTTTATTAGAGAGACTCAGTCGGGAGTAGACTCGGGACCGACCGTCAGTGTCAGTGAGTGACAGTACAGTCACTCACTCGTCGGTCACTCCCAGTCAGACTCAGGCCTAGGCTGCACTGGCCCGTGGCCGCCCGGCTATACTTTACTGGCTATACTTTATTGGAAACTCAAAAGGTTGTGCTATGGGCTGTAATGTAATACGCAGTGACGGCACCCCTGATGCAATTACGAGTACCGATAAGCACATTTTCATGAAGCAGCGCAACTTTTCAAGATCTGGCTCGACAGCACAGCTGGTTGCAAGACTTATTGTTAACAATTCCTTAAAATATACATAGAGTGGCTTTGGGTCAACAGAGAATATTACTTTCCCACGTCATGGGCTGTGAGCTGTTCGATGTATCATTCCTTATGGCAATTGCTTCCATTGGAACAACATCTGCAGTGATTTGAAAGTCAGGCGTGTATTGCCCTACAAGGCATGTAGCACCTTCCATCCTTCCGAGGTCGGTAATCTGAGGACCACTGCACTGGCTAACAGCAAGGCCTGGTTAAGACGTGCACAAGTTAACAAGAAGTCATAAGTGTCAAGACCAGTAATTGAGAAAATAGGCAGGGAAGGGCAGAAAGGGGCAAAGGTAAAAGAGCAAATAAAGTCAAAAAGAGGAGAAAAGAAGGAGGCTGAAGTCAGAAAAGATGCGAAAAAGAGTTATAGTAACGGTGATGTGTGCGTGTATTTAAAGCAGAGAACATAGGTTAGTAAGAAGAGAAGAGGAACAACCAGTGAACTTCTTGGCTAGGTGTATAGAGTTTTTAAAAAAACCTCAAAAACAACCAGGTGCCAGTGCATGTAGTAGAAGACGGCTATTCCACGAGTAATCGTTTTACCGGTGAGGATGTTTGTAATGGTCCAAACGTAAGCGGTTCTTAAAGAGATTAGAAATCTCTGAAGCCTGTGGTGGGAAAAGGAAGTTGGAGTAAGCACGAGTGAGTATTGAAACTGCCACTACCGTATCTAATAGCGTGTGATATCGTATCAGATACCGTGTACCACGACGTACCTCAAATGGGTTGGGCTATGGGCTGTAATGTAATACTCAGTGACGGCGCCCCTGATGCAATTACGAGTACCGACGTCGGTCGGTGGGCGCCTTTGTTAATGTAACGCAACTGCCTCCCTCCCCCTGCACGTCTCCTCGTCTACCTACTACTTCACTTACAAGTTGCATCCCCCTCCCCGCAATTACAGGGGGTGCGAAAGGTGTGTGTAGCAGGACGGTACGCCATTAACAGAAATGTACTTTGCTAACTGTGAGAAGTTGGCCTGGTATATGCTGGTCACTAGTTAAAGTGGCCACCTTGCACCAGTACAATTCGACTCTTATGGTAGATAGGTTTAAGACAACCTTTTAAAGAAAGCTATCCTAGTGGTAGCTGTGGAGAGCAGCCTTCAGGCTAAGTCTCAGAGGAATATAAAGCAGCTTGTTTTACCTTATAATCTCTTGAATCACTAAATGAAAGGACACCACACAGGTATATATAAAAAATATATATGTATTTATTACTAGACACACTCTACTAATCCCTGTATGAGATTAGAAGTCAAGGACATATGCACAAATCAACGTTTCACAACAAGTTAAGCACAAATATGGCTGGGGCCCTAGGGGCGTACCAGACCATATACTAAAAAAGAGGTATAAGAATATCGACTTGAGAAGAGACAGGGCCTAGGGCCTTCAGAAGCGCTGGGCCCTCACTAATCCACCCAAGGCAGGTAAGTAAAGGACCCACGGGAGACACTTGCAGTGTGAGAACACAGCCGCTGATCCCAATAGACTTCAATGGAGCAAGTCGCGGTCGGAATTTTAAAGTTTTAGGATACTTCGGGAGAGTCTACAAGCAAGTCACTTACAGGGTAAGTAGTTCTAGAGCCAACACCCACAGGAGCACATAGTGCTGGAGTTACCTCACCCAGGGAAGCCGGGTGCACAGGTGTCTTTTGGTGTCGGGTCGTGGCGTCGTTTTCAATGAGAGCCAAAGAAGACTTGCTGCTTGTGAAGACAGGAGAAGTGTCCAGTGGAATCCAAAGCTGGATTCAGAAGAAAGAAGACCTGAAAGCAGAGGAGACAGTGTTCAAAGTGACTTGCCAGTGACCCGGGGCCAGGAAGCTGGATGCCCACAGTAGTCGGGTGATTTGAGGTGATCACGGGTGTCTTGACTCTTCAGCCACGAGGTCCAGGAGGCGTCGACGACGACCAGGAGCTGGATTCGGAGTGTCCCACGAAGTCTGCAGCTTACTGAGGTGTCAGCAACCGGAATGGAGCCAGCAAACCTTGGCAACAGCAAGTCTCATGGAAAGTGAAGAAAGTCAGCGGTGCAGACCAGCAAGGTCTGAGGGACTTTGGTTCTGTAGAAAAGTCTTCTGGGGATCCACAAGCCAACCGGCAAGGGATCGCGAAGACGCCTCGGGAGGATTCACTCACCAGGAACCCACGGTCACTCGGGACGAGGTAGGACTCTGATCTTCGGAGGAAATCCTGCTGGAGGCTTGGACCACACGTGGTCCAAAGCACAAGTTCGTAGAACGTCATGAAGGGGTTGCACTCGACAATAGTGCACAGTACCCGGGTATTTCTGTTCCTCGTCACTCGTGGGGTCCACTTGCCTCAGCTTCGCTGGGGACTCACGATGGCTTTGGAGAAGTCAGGAAATCCACCTCCGGGGCTGCAGGGACTACGGACTCCGGCGGGAGCGGGAAAGTTTGCGACCGTTGATGCAAAGTTTTGCTGCCTGCCAAGCAGGGGAGTCACTCCTTGACTCCAAGGGAGATTCTTCAGTCTTCCAAAGGTAGTGGAACGTCGAAGGTCCAGGATTCTTCTTCAGAGGGTCGTCCAGGGATATCTAGTTTGCAATGGCAAGGGTTCCCTAACTTATACTAAAAGAAAGGAAGGGACTAGCTCTATGACCACTCCTATGGGAGGGTCAGCGGAGTGGGTGGCTACACCCACTTCCCTTTGTCCAGTTTCGCGCCAGAGCAGGGGATGGTAGCCCCTGAACCGGTTTGAGCTGGCATATGCACAGAGGAGCCTACTGCTCCCCCAGTGCAGGACTTCAAAGCACTCTAGGAGTGCAGCCACCCAGCCCCAATACACTAAATCCTGTCTGGAAGGTGGTGACACCTCCCTGTGACAGGATGCCTATTGTTGGGCCTCCTCCACTGCGAGTTTCAGTCAGCAGCAGGGGGGCAGCCCAGTGTCTGTGCTGGTGGCATCCTTTTTATGATGCCAGGCTCTTTCAGATTTCTACCGTGTTTCCACAGTGGGTACATGTCTATCCCTCTAGAAGGGTGGGATCATACTCCCACACCAGTTACTGGCGTGGGGGTGGATGTTATTTTATCGACCAGGCGACGCTCCACCAAGTTAATTTACTCATATAGGTGGTCTAAGTTTGTTAAATGGTGTGGAGAGAGATCCGTTGACACTTTAAAAGCTCATCTTTCCAATGTGCTTCAGTTTGCTCTTACCTTGGCTCAACAGGGCTGTGCTGTGGCCATGGTTAAGGGCTATCTATCGGCCTTATCGGCTTTTCTGTGTCTTCCAGATCAGCCGTCTTTATTTAAATCTCCTATTGTATTAAGATTTATCAAAGGCCTTACTAATAGGTTCCCACCTACTCCTTTTGTAATGCCACAGTGGGACCTTAATCTTGTCTTAACTTTCTTGATGGGGTCCCCTTTTGAGCCCCTTCATAGTTGCCCTTTGAGGCTGTTGTCTTTTAAGACGGTCTTTCTTGTAGCCATAACCTCGGCAAGGAGGGTGAGTGAGCTTCAAGCTCTTAGTTCAAACCCCCGTTTTTATCCTTGCATGCTGAAAGGATGGTACTCAGGACCAGGGCTGCTTTCCTACCTAAGGTAGTTACTCCCTTTCATCTGGGGCAGTCTATTACTCTACCTGTTTTTTTATCCACCTCCTCATCCCTCCAAGGAGGAGGAAAGACTTCATCGTCTGGACCCAAAAAGAGCTGTGAGCTTTTACTTGGACAGAACGAAAGACTTTCGTTTAGACGATCAGCTCTTCGTGGGCTATGTTGGACATTCTAAAGGAAAAGCTGTGCACAAGCGCACTCTGTCCAGATGGATCATCCTGGCCATCAAGATCTGCTACGCCCTTGCTGGTAAGATTCCTCCCGAGGGTATTAGAGCTCATTCAACTAGAGCTAAGTCTTCTACCTCTGCTTTGGCTAGGGGTGTTCCTGTGGCAGACATTTGTAAAGCCGCGACTTGGGCCTCCCTCCATACTTTCGCAAAGCATTATTGCTTAGACTCTGAGATGAGGAGGGAGGGCCACTTTGCACGCGCTCTATCTTGCAAGATTTTTTGGTATAGGAAGGTGGACACCCTCCTCCGGGAGTGGGACTGCTGTGGGAATCTATTCACAAGGTGAGGAATCCACTGGCAGTTGTATCCATCAGAAGAACAAGTTACTTACCTTCAGTAACGCGGGTGGGCCAGTGAGGAATCCATAGGCAGATACTGTATCCACCAGAAAAAACGTTACCGAAGGTAAGTAACTTGTTCGTTAGGCCCAATGTTATCCTATGGGAGACAGGGGGGCCTTGGTTGGTGGCTGCTGACTAGCAGGCCACGCGGCTGTGGGAGCTGGGCTCCTGGTCACTCGCTCAGGGCAAATGGGGAAGTAGATAGGTGTAGAGGTTACACTGCCAGAGCCACTTGGGCGGCTGGGTGCAGGGTGCTTTTGAGCCTTCGGGCGCTCAATTGGTTTCAATGGGAAAGCTCCAGTTTAGAAAAAGACTGCAAGCTCGGGGACGAAGATTCTTCAGGTGCCACCACCACTTCGAGAGGTAAGTTGGGTAGTTGGAGGATAGGTAGGTACCCCAGAGTTGGGCACAGGGGGCCGTGGGGCGCCGGGTGCAGGGGTGCCTTTTGGTGTCGGGAAATCTTACCCTCTGTTGATCGCGGTTGGGGGGGGCACCTGGTTCTGAGGCTGCAGGCGTCGAGGGAAGTCCTTGGGTGCCAGACTCGGAACATAGGCCCTGGGCACCTGATTGGCAGGAGTACATTCTTTAGCCCACTCTGCCACCCCAGTTCAGACATGGCCATATGCAAATCAGTCTGACCCTGTGCCTCAGGCTGAAAACGGCTGAAAGACGGCTGAAATGCCAGAAACCGGTCCTAGGAAGCTTGTTTCCGGTCCAGGGAAGACATGGCTTGGCAGTTCGGGCTGGACTGTTCCCATGAGGCACAGGGTCAGACTGATTTGCATATGGCCATGTCTGAACTGGGGTGGCAGAGTGGGCTAAAGAATGGTGATGGATTAAACCCAGATCAGTTGACTGGGGGTGAGTGCTTGCAATGTTCAACACTCCGTTCATCATTTCCTTTGGTTTTTGCTTTGTTCGCCATAAGTTGGCAGGGTATGCTCAGACGTGAGTCCCTTGCTCACTTTGCCACTGGATTTAAGCAAGCCTGGCTGAAGACGGCTGAAATGCCAGAAACCGGTCCTAGGAAGCTTGTTTCCGGTCCAGGGAAGACATGGCTTGGCAGTTCGGGCTGGACTGTTCCCATGAGGCACAGGGTCAGACTGATTTGCATATGGCCATGTCTGAACTGGGGTGGCAGAGTGGGCTAAAGAATGGTGATGGATTAAACCCAGATCAGTTGACTGGGGGTGAGTGCTTGCAATGTTCAACACTCCGTTCATCATTTCCTTTGGTTTTTGCTTAGTTCTAGGCAGTACCCTGAACTAATAATTTGGGTCACCCATTTGTCTGATGTGATGGACTCCCAGACGTGAAGGAAATTTTGCAGTCTGCCCCCAACCGGAGTGGGATGGTCTGGAGGGAGCAGGGGAAAGTCATTGGGTAGGCGGTGTGGCAGAGCGGGCGGTATTTGTTTTGCCTCTGCCTTTATTGTTATTGCCTCTATAGCCGCCTCTTTGATAACCCTTGTGAAGGTGGACTGAGGAGGGGATTTGTAGGACGTGGACGCGCTATCTGAGGAGTAGCCTCTGCCCGTGCCCCGAAAGGAAGAGCGGCGAAAGGAGCGCCTAGGAGGGTGTGACTGTAGGGCTCCCATAGATTTCGCCGTATCTGTGTCTTTCTTCATCTTCTCGAGGGCCTCATCTACCTTTGGACCGAATAAATGTTCTTGATCAAATGGATGGTTTAATATGGAGGCTTGTACTTCAGGTTTAAAGCCTGAAACTCTCAGCCAAGCGTGGCGACGGAGGAGGACACTAGTGTTAATGGCCCTGGAGGCTGTGTCTGCTGCGTCTAAGGCACAGCGTATAGAGGTGTTAGTTATGGTCTTACCCTCTTGAATTAATTCATTGGCCCTATTTTTGTATTTTTCTGGGAGATGGTGCATGATGGTTTCTAGTTCATCATAATGCGCTCTGTCGTATCTGGCCAATAGCACTTGAGTGTTGGCGACACGCCATATATTGGCTGCCTGTGACGCAGTGCGTTTTCCTGACGCGTCCAGGAGCTTTGACTCTTTGTCAGGTGGTGGTGCTTCGCCTGACGCCTGGGAATTTGACCTCTTCCGTGCAGTGGATACCACTAGGGAATCCAGTGGCGCTGGCCCCTTGATGTAGGCAGGATCTGTGGGGGCAGCTTTATACTTCTTCTCTATGCGTGGGTTGAGGACCCTAGCCCTGACTGGGTCTTTAAAAACCTCTGGCGCATGTTTTATTACCCCTTTGAGCATAGGTAGTATAGAAGTAGACCTATGTGCAGTGTCAAAGGTGTCTAAGAGGAAATCTTCCTCTACTGGGTCAGTGTGTAGCTCTACCCCGTGGTAATGTGCCGCCCTCTGAAGTAGGTGGTGAAAACCTAATGAGTCTTCTGGTGGAGATGGCCTGGATGGCTAAAGGTCATCTTGTGGGACATCTGGAATGTCTGGATTATTATAATCATCCCATGGGTCTGGGGATCCTGTAGGGGTGGGGTCTTGTGGCACATCTGCTGGGTCATAGTATGGGTCCCCCTGATCATCATGGCCTGGAGACGGGGTCGGAGAGCGATGAGGCAGGGGTGGAGAAGGCGGAGGGGGCGGAGGTGGAGAGGGTGGAGGAGGTGGGGAAGGCACTCTGAAAGGGGAGATAGCAGTCTTTCCTCTTTGGAGGTGGAGGTGGAGCTGGTTTGTCCAAATGTCTCTTTCTAGAAGACAGTGCCAAATGTCCAGTTTTTGGATCCTTGGTAAGTGTCTTTTGCAAAGGATCCGGTGTAAATAGTTCTTGCGACACTGGCTGTTCGGTCGGCGCCGAAGTTTTCAGGGCCGATGGCTTTTTAGGCTTGTCTGTGCCGTGCTTTTTTGGAACCTCCGATTTTTTGGTCGGTGCCGAGACAGGCTTCGGCGCGGGAGTGTCGGTGCCGAGGGTCTTATGATGTTTGGTCGGCACCGAGAGGCTGGGTTTCGACACCGGGGGCTTTGGTGCGGAGCTCGGTGTCGAGGTAGAGGCCGATCTTTTCTTCAGTGCCGAACTGTGTTTATCGACACCGCTGGCAGGCTGGCTCGAGCCCGAGCCGCCGGAAGGCTTATTAGGCTTCTTCACCGGGCCCGAAGGTGGGGTGTTCGAAGCAGTGTCTTTGGTCTTGCCTAGGCCCGGAGGCGAAGGCGTGACCGAAGCCTTTTTGGGTGTCGGCGTGGGTGTGGGAGGGGGTATTTTACTCACGACCCTCTGCGCCGGGGTGATGTCCTCCACATCCGAGTCGTCGGCTTAGGAAGCACTGACTAGGTCCTCTTCGGTGTGCTGCTGTCCCGGAGCTTCAACGTCGTCCCCGAAGATGTCGACTGGAACGGAAGTCGAGGAGTGCGCCATTTTTCGGCTGGCTCTTCGATCTCGAATAGTCTTTTTGGATCTAAAAGACTTGCAGGCGGGACAGTCTCGAGCCTCGTGTTCAGGGGAGAGGCAGAGGTTGCATACCTCATGAAGATCGGTGTGGGGGAATTTGGAGCCACATCGAGGGCACTTCTTGAATGGAGTTCTTTCCATCAGCCGGGACCGGAGCCTGGATAGGCCCGAAGGCCGCCGTCGATGACTGGAATCGAAGGTGTGTCGAAGAAGAAGGTGATTGAGGAGATCAGGATCTAAACAATACCGCGGAGAGCGAGGTTCCACTTCGATCGTCGAACTGGAATGTTCGGAACCGGAGCGCGAAGTATTACATCCGAGACCGATGGCGGAAAAAAACAATCTGAGGATGGAGCCGAAGCCCATGCGCAATACGAACCAAGGGAGGAGTCACCGACCTCGTGACTTCCAAAGACTTTCCAAGAGGAAAAACAAACTGCAAACATCCGGGCTCAACACAAGATGGCGATCTATGCAAAAGTGTGTAATCTGCAGCTCATATGCCTCGAACATATACTTTCTCAGAATGAGATGCTTTATATAAAAACTTTAGCAATATGCAATTGACTTTTGTAGAAAGTTACAAGTGGTTGCAATAGGCAACACAATTTTAAACACAATCATGCATTGAGTTCAATGGAAGTTTCAAGTTATTTGCAACAGATTACTATTAGGATTACTTTTGGGGTTCCAGGACTGGATCCTAGATTCAGTCCTGGTTCAGTACTTAGAATCAAGTGATAAAAGTCGTCTTAGTTATTGTCAAGATTTTTAGACAATATTTTGCTATTTTAAAAGTTGACACTTAGAAAATATTTCATAGAAAACAGTCAATGATTCCCTATGGAAGAAAATTCAGTTGCAGGTATAGTATTTTCTCCTTACTTTTGTAATCCAGTACTGGGTGCCTAGACTCAGTACTGGGACCTTTATCCAAAAAAGGTAAGTAATTACGTTTTCACAATTTATACGATTTTTAAAGAATATTTAAAGTTTGCAGAAATCAACAGAAGAAATTTCACAGAAAAACAGTCAATGGTTTCCTATGGAAGAAAATTGGGTTACTGGTAAGTACGGTTGTGAATATTTTTCAGAGTCAGTGCTGGGTACCAAGATCCAGCACTGGGAGCTCACCTAATAGCAGGTGAGTATTTTCGTTTTCGTTACTCTGCTGATCTTTGGTGAATATTTTAAGTTTTGTCCACACTTAGAAGAAATTTCAGGAAAAGCCAGTCAATGTTACCCTATGGAGAAAATTGAGTTATCGGCTTTAAGGTAAGTAATCGACTGGCAGAGTTAAGGTTCTGGGCATAGACTCAGGGGTCTCCCAGGGTCAGGTAGGTACAGTTGTTACACCCTCAGCGGCACAGGGGCAGCCGGGTGCAGAGAGAGTTAGGCCCAATGTTATCCTACGGGAGGCAGGGGGGCCTTGGTTGGTGGCTGCTGACTAGCAGGCCACGCGGCTGTGGGAGCTGGGCTCCTGGTCACTCGCTCAGGGCAAATGGGGAAGTAGATAGGTGTAGAGGTTACACTGCCAGACCCACTTGGGCGGCTGGGTGCAGGGTGCTTTTGAGCCTTCGGGCGCTCAATTGGTTTCAATGGGAAAGCTCCGGTTTAGAAAAAGACTGCAAGCTCGGGGACGAAGATTCTTCAGGTGCCACCACCACTTCGAGAGGTAAGTTGGGTAGTTGGAGGATAGGTAGGTACCCCGGAGTTGGGCACAGGGGGCCGCGGGGCACCGGGTGCAGGGGTGCCTTTTGGTGTCAGGAAATCTTAGCCTCTGTTGATCGCGGTTGGGGGGCACCTGGTTCTGAGGCTGCAGGCGTCGTCAGGAGCGTCGAGGGAAGTCCTTGGGTGCCAGACTCGGGGTCACAGTCGCCGTGGGGGTCGTCCTCGTGGTCTTTGTTCACTCCAGCACAGGCCAGGCTTGGCGGGTGCAGAGTGTGAAGGGTTCGCGGTTCCGGGCTGATGCCAGGGATAAGAAGCAGATTTTGAGTAGAACCTCTAATCATGGGAGTCCCAGGTGCTTAGAGCCAAAAGGTAGCCAGGTCCTCCAGGGTTTGTGTGGTTGCTGGCCACAAGAGATGCCGGGTTGGAGCAGGAGCAGGTTCGAGGGTCGACAGGCCGGTAGGGCTGGGGCCAAAGCAGTTGGTGTCTTCCTCTTCTTAGCAGCTGCAGGGCAGGTCTTCTTTCTTCTTGCTCTTCGTTGTTTGGAATCTGGATTCTGGGGAAGGAAGGTTCACGGTGCCCCCAAATACTAGATTTAGGGGCGTTACAGGAAGGTGAAGGGCAGGAACCAATGGATCACTGTCCTGGGGTGGGTACACCCCCTATCCTGCCTCTCTCCTGTGTGAGGAGGACTGTAGCCTAGTCCTGATTGGGCAGGGCTTCCCATCTTCAAGATGGCGAGAGCCCGGAGATGTGCTTCACCTCGCCACCCCCACCTGAGGGGTGGGGTTGGCAGGCTGGCACATCCCCTGTCCTTATTTGGGGTTTCCGGCCAAGCTTCCCGTCAGAGTGGGGGGTTGCAGTGGCCTGGGGAAGCTCACAGAGGCGGCATGCCTTTGAAGCTTCCCCCTGCCCATCCTGGGGAAGGAGATCTAGCACCTCCACCAGGATATGCATTGGTGCAGGCCCGGGAGAGCAGGGGCTCTCCTACCCAGGGGTCCAGCAACATGTCTGCTGTGTGGCAGCCTAGGCAGCCTCTCAGACCAGACGTGGATTGTAGGTTAGGTTTCAGGGGGCATCTCTAAGATGCCCTCTGGGGTGCTTGGTACATTAAATCCCACACTGGCATCAGTGTGGGTTTAATGTGCTGAGAAGTTTGATACCAAACTTCTCAGTCTTCAGTGTTACCATTATGGTGCTGTGGAGTTCGTGTTTGACGAGCTCTCAGCACCATGTACTCTTAAATGGTAGCACTGCACTTACAGTGCCCAGGAATGGACCTGGGTACTGTAGGGGCACAGGGCTCCTGCTCCTGTGCCCACACCACTGGCATAGGGCACCCAGGTAGAGGGGTGGCTGATGTATGCCAGGGCAGTGTAGGTGGTGGGCATGGCACACAGGGATGTGTGCCATGTTGACTCTTTGTTTTGTCTTGTACCCAGACACTCAGCCTGCAAGGGCAGTGTGTGTGTTAGGGTACAGGGCCTCTAAGGGCGGCACAATGAGTGCTGCAGCCCTTAGAGGCCTTCCCTGGTCACAAGGCCCTGGGTACCTAGGGTACCATTTACCAGGGGCTGACATGTGGCCAGGGTTTGCCGTTTTAGGTTTTTAGGGCAGGAACATAGGCCTTGGGCACCTGATTGGCAGGAGTCCAGGGCACACTCAGTCAAAGTACATTCAGCAATTCAGCAAAAAAATGGGGGCATACCATGCAAGAAAGATGGCACTTTCTCACAGGCCTCCCCTATTCATGTGTGAGGCTGCCCAGAGGAAGAAGAACGGGGTGCCCTGAGGGAAGGTGCCTGGCAGTGTTTGTGAGGCCCGCACTCCGGGGAGGTTTGAGCCATGTGGCATCCAGAGTCTGGCATTCAGCCTGGTGGCAGAGACCGGAAGATTTACAGGCACGGAGCGGGTGAGTGCCGACAAGGGGAGGCCCGCCTAGGAGTAACAGCGGAGTGACTGTTGTTAGTGTGGTGGTGCAGGGCCCTCTCTCACTCGCCCTCCACCTGAGAGGACTCTGTTCTGTGGTCAGGCACCAGTGCATGTGGGGCCCAGCGCTTGGGGCCCAGGTGGCTGTGGAATAACTGGACTAACTGGGCCATTCTGGGAATTCCGGGGGACGGCCCTTGATGCCTGGCAGAGACTAGCGGGCGATTGGAGAGCGGCCCGAGGGGGTCAACTCTGGCTTGCACCTACAACTGCGACAACAAGAAGGGGGCGCATTGGCAGTGCCCGGGACATACCTGGGGAGCTGCATACTCACATAAAACCATGGGAAAGTGTTGTGAGGTAGGGTGAGGTCTGTGACCTCCTGAGAGCTGAAGAACGAGTGGCCAGTGGTTTAGAGAGTGACTGTGGGCTCCTCATGAGTGCATTACATATGGGGAAAGGAAAACCACTGGAACCCCCACAGGGGAACACCATGGAGCACTATACTACCCAGACACCTGCTTCTCACTGGCAAACACGACAAGGGGTGCTTGCAATGATGCAGCTCAGGAACAGCCTCTGGAGGAGTCACCCTGAGCGGACATCCTGGCAGCCATTCAGAGATCCCGAGTGGCACTGGAGGGAAAAATAGAGATGGTGTCTATCGAGGTGAACCTCCTTCACACAGATTTGCGGGAGGTGTCAGATAATGTCCAACCCACGGAGGGCTCTATTAATGAACTCCAGTCAGAGGTGGCCGCACTGAAGAAGCAGGTGGCCGCCATTGCAAAGAAAACTGGGGTCCTGAACGGGCTGAGGTGGATGCGACAGAGAGCTTTGTGGAGAACTGGATCAGGGAGACACTGCAGCCTGCTATCCTTTCTCTGTTTTTTGACATCGAGAGAGTACATGAGCCGGCCTTCAGAGATTGGGTACAACTACTGTACACTGATCCAAAGGCCTGTATTAGAGTGGGGGGTGCAGGTTCGGAGGCCTGAGTGGTGGGGAGGGGAACTCAGCAGGGCCGCCCTCTTTCGCTGCTTCTATTTTCCTCAGCTCTTGAGCCTTTGGCGATCCTGGAATCCAGGGAGCTGAACGCTGGGGTATACGAGTGAGGGGAGTTCAATCCTATAATTTCATTCTACATAGAGGATGCGTTGATTTATGCCTATTCACCTACAGAGGCGGTGCCGGTGTTGATGAGGTGCATGGCTGAATTCGGAGGGATTTCTGGCCTGAAAGTCAACATCTGAAAGAAACACGTTAGTTATAGATTCCTTACCTTAGAATTACCCCCAGGCGTCAGACTGGATCTGGAAAGTTTTTTTCGTCAGCAGTTCCTTTGCGTGTCGGAAGGTGGCGTTGGTCGGCTCCCCGTCCGTCGTCGGCATCGTGATCGCCGGGATGACGTCACAGCAGCTACTTAGACGCCGCCCTTGCACGCTGAAGTCAGTTCATGCTTTTTCCGCGCCAGCCAGCGCAGATCCGGGAATAGCGGTACCTCAGTAACTTTTTCTCGACTTTTGTCGACTTCTTTCTTCGAGTCTCGACTCCTAAGGTACACGAGGGATGCCCGGCTTCAAGCCATGCGGTTCCTGTCATCAGATGATGTCGGTGACGGATCCGCACCACATGTCTTTTTTCCTGGAGCGCGCCCAGGACTCCAAGTCGTGCTCCGACTGCCGGTCGATGGCGCCGGAGGCTTTGCGGGAGCGGTCCTGAAAGCTGCTTGAGCACCGGCAGCCGGCTCCGTGGCGTTCGAGGTCCCGGTCGCGAGGGAGGTCGAGGGACCGGTTGTAAAGCCACCATCATTCTGTTTCCAAGTCTTCGAAGTCTTCGCACTCAGGGTTGGGTAAGTCGAAGCATAATAAGAAGTTGAAGAAGCATTGTCACTCTTAAACTGCTCCCGCGCGCGGATCCCTAAGAGTCGTTTCCCTCCCCTTCTGAGACCCGGAGCGACTCCCGCCGAGCTTCGTACGTTCTACGAGGCGATGCACGCCATTTTAGGGGCGGCCTGACCCCACAGACTTGGTTAGGGGTCCTAGGCATTCTCCCTCGGCATCGCATGGCCCCCTTAGATCCAGGCCTGGTTCCAGATCGGCGCCGGTTGACCGGATTATGCCTCCACCAGCGCCGCTTCTTCCGGCACCGTTACAGCATTCGACGCTGGTTGGCCCCCCGGCCAGCGTCGACCTCCGGCCTCCATCCCGACGTGGACCCGGAGTCGGACCGGCGTCGTCTGACGCCGGATCAAGTGCCGAGAGGGGTTTTAATGCCCCTATTCACTCCTAGGGCCCCTTTTCAACCAGAATGGCACCCAGATACTGAGGAGCGGGACTGGGAGGGGTGAGGTGACCCTCTAGCTGACCAGGAGATTGAGTAGGACTGGAGAGAGGAACTGGGGGATGCCAATGGTTTGGACACCTCGCCTGACCTTGGCATGTTGTCTCCTCCTACCATGGCTACGGAGGAGGGAGTGCCGTACGTAGTGGTGTTGCGTAGGGCGGCTGAGGCTCTCAACCTCGAGCTTCCTACGGTGGCGGTCAGGACTATCCTCCTGACAGAGGTGCTTCAATCAGCAGCGAGCTCTTCGGAGCCCTTGCTTCCGTTTAATGAGGCCCTCACCGACATCCTTTTGGGCACATGGTCCAGGCCCAACACGGAGGGCTCCCGTGGACAAGATGATTGCCCGATGCCACCGCAGGGCTCCGGGCGACCCCCCTTTCCTTTTCCAATACCCCACCCCGGAGAGCTTAGTAGTCCAAGCCTCCACCTCCACCTCCAAAAGCACCTTCCCTACCGCTCCACTGGAAGGGAATCCAAGAAGCTGGACCATCTTGGAAAGAAAATGTTCTCTTCCGCCAGCTTAGGACTGCGGTCCGTAAACACCGCATGTCTCTTGGGCCTTTATTCCCACTCAGTGTCTGGGATACGGTGGCGCAAGTGCTGACTCAGTGTCTGGAGGAGGCCCGGTGTGAGAAGCTGGCCTGGCATATGCTGGTCACTAGTTATAGTGGCCACCTGGCACCAGTCCAATTCCACTCTTATGGTAGATAGGTTTAGGACAACCTTTTAAAGAAAGCTATCCTACTTGTAGCTGTGAAGAGCAGCCTTCAGGCTAAGTCTCAGAGGAATGTAAAGCAGCTGGTTTTACCTTATAATCTCTTGAATTACCAAATGAAAGGACACCACATATATGTATCAAATATATATGTATTTATTTCTAGACACACTCTACTAATCTCTTTATGAGATTAGAAGTCAGGAACATATGCAAATATCAACGTTTCACAATAAGTTAAGCACAAATATGGCTGGGGCCCTAGGGGCGTACCAGACCATATACTAAAAAAGAGGTTTAGGAAAGTCGACTTGCAAGGGGACAAGGCCTAGGGCCTGTAGAATTGCTGGGGCTTCACTAATCCACCCAAGGCAGGTAAGTAAAGGACCCACGGGAGATGCATGCAGTATGAGAACACAGCCGCGGGTTCCCTATTGATTTCAATGGAGCAAGTCGCGGTTGGATTTTTAAAGTTTAAGGGTACTTCTAGAGAGTCTACAAGCAAGACACTTACAAGGTAAGTAGTTCGAGGGCCAACACCCACAGGAGCACCGGAGTGCACGAGTTACCTCACCCAGGGAAGCCGGGTGCATAGGTGTCTTTTGGTGTCGGGTCGCGTTGTCATTTTCTATGGAAGCAGAAGAAGTTTTGCTGCTTGCGAAGACTGGAGAAGTGTCCGGTGGAATCCAAGGCTGGATTCAGGATGAAGAAGACCTGAAAGCAGAAGGGACAGTGTTCACAGTCACTTGCCAGTGACCCGGGGCCAGGAAGATGGATGCCCACGGAAGTCGGGTGATTTCAGGTGATCAAGGGTATTTTGACTCTTCGCTCACGAGGTCCAGGAGGGATCGACGATGACCAGCAGCTGGATTCGGAGTGTCCTACAACGTCTGCAGCTTACTGAGGTGTCGGCAACCGGATTGGAGCCAACAAGCCTTGGCAACAGCAGGTCTCATGGAAAGTGAATAAAGTCAATGGTGCAGACCAGCAAGGTCTGAGGGACTCACCCAGCGAGGGTAAGTGAGGGCAGACCTGGAGCAACCAGGGGAGCCCTTTGGTTTGGTGAAGAAGTCTTCAGAGGACCCACAAGCCAGCTGGCAAGGGATCGCGAAGACGCCTCGTGAGGAAATGCTTTACAGGAGCCCACGGTCACTCGGGACGGGGTAGGCCTCTGATTTTCGCTGTAAACCCTGCTGGAGGCTTGGGCCACACGTGGTCCAAAGCACAAGTTCGTAGAACGTCGTGAAGGGGTTGCACTCGACAATAGTGCACGGTACCCGGGTATTGCTGTTCCTCGTCACTCGTGGGGTCCACTCGCCTCAGCTCTGCTGGGGACTCACAATGGCCGTCAAGAAGTCAGGAAATCTGCATCCGGGGCTGCAGGGACTACGGACTCCGGCGGGAGCGGGAAAGTTTGCGACCGTTGATTCACGTTTTTGGTGCCTGCCAAGCAGGGGAGTCACTCCTTGACTCCAAGGGAGATTCTTCGGTCTTCCAAAGGTAGTGGAACGTCGAAGGGCTAGGTTTCTTCTTGTAGAGCGTCGTCCAGGGATATCTGATTTGCAATGGCAAGGTTCCCCTATCTTATACTAAAGGAAAGGGAGGGACTAGCTCTATGACCACCAACTTCCCTTTGTACAGTTTCACGCCAGAGCAGGGGCAGGTAGCCCCTGAACTGGTTTGAGCTGGCATATGCACAGAGGAGCCTACTGATCCCCCAGTGCAGGACTTCAAAGCTCTCTAAGAGTGCACCCACCCAGCCCCAATACACTAAATCCTGTCTGGAAGGTGGTGACACCTCCCTGCGACAGGATGCCTATTGTTGGGCCTCCTCCACTGCGAGTTTCAGTCAGCAGCAGGAGGGCAGCCCAGTGTCTGTGCTGGTGGCATCCATTTTGTGATGCGAGGGCTCTTTCAGATTTCTACCGTGTTTCCACAGTGGGTACATGTCGTCCCCTCTAGAAGGGTGGCATCATACTCCCACACCAGTTACTGGTGTGGGGGTATGATTCCAAGTTGTTTGACACCAAACACGACATGTTTTGATGCAGTCATTCCAAAGTTAGCATTTACCGCTAGGTTATTAATGCACTTAAGAGTATATGGTTTAACCGCATCCACAAACAGCCACAGAGAATAGACTCTGCCAGCTGCAGAGGGGCCCTGCTCATGCAGAGGCACCCCCTCACATTGTAAACCAAGCACCCTGCCCTCAGGATTGATAGGGCCTGCCTTAGGGGTGACTGATAGGTTTATATGTGTGTGTATGGTGAGATATAGGAACCTATACCTCTGTGAGGAGTGCTAACACTACCTCACCCAGGCTGCAGTAGCAGGCCTGTGGTGTCAGATTTAGTCTGCTTCCCAGGGGTGGCATAATACATGCTTCAGCCCCTGGTAGGCCTGTGAAGTACCTATGCCCTTGGTACCTAAGGTACCATATACTAGGGGCTCATAAGGTACCACAGTATCCAATCACTAGTGCATTTAATATGCACTCCAAGTTGTTAAGAGAGAACAGAGAGACTGGGGCCCTGATTAGCAGGGACCCAGCCAGACTATAGCCAGAAACCAGTGTTAACATCAGAAAAAAAGTGGGGGCAACATAAGTGTAGATCCTACTCTCCTACACCCGGGCAGTGCTCTCCCAGGCTGTCGCCGGCAGGTTGGATGTAGCGAAGTTTGTGATACGTTGTGGGCTGGACTCCGCCGACTCTCTGGGCAGGACCATTTCAACGTCACTAGCCCTACGTCGCTACGTCTGGATGAGGTTGACTGGTTTTTCAGGGGATGTCCAGAACGCCTTGAAGACATGCCCTTTGATGGCTGTCGCCTTTTTGACGACAAAGCAGACAACACCTTAAAGCGCTTCAAGGACTCACGGGCTACGGCCAAGTCCTTGGGCCTCTCCACCCGCCCGTCAGCTTTTCGCTTCTTTCGTGGCTACGGAAGGGGTGCCCCGCTACGTCCCGCCCAGAGCCACAGGCCGCAGCAAGTTACCCAAACTTCTGGGGACGTGGGAACCAATGCCGTGGTTCAGGGAGCCAGTGGGCGGGCCAGTCCACCAACCCCCCACCCTCTGCACCAGCCTCCAAACCCTCCTAGTGTGACCTTTCAGGCCCATCAAACGCCAGTGGGCGTTAGGATTCCACCCCCCACTGGCGCACCATCACGTCAGACAGGTGGGTTTTTCAAATAGTCCGAAGGAACTACTCCCTCCCCTCTGAGACTACCCCACCAGCCGTGCCACCTCGATACCGCCACATGTTGGAGGATCACCTGGCCCTTCTCCAACAGGAAGCTTCGGCTCTCTTGGCCAAGGGAGCCATCGAGCGTGTACCTGTCCCAGAAGTAGGTCATGGTTGTTACTCCCACTACTTTCTGGTTCCCAAGAAGGACAAGGGCCTGCATCCTATCTTGGTTCTCAGGGACGTCAACCGCTTCCTCCGGAAGAAGAAGTTCAAGATGTTGACGCTGGCTCTGGTCTTGTCTGTCCTCGACACAGAAGACTGGATGGTAGCGTTGCACTTGCAGGATGCTTATTTTCACATCCCCGTCCTGCCGGCCCACCGGCATTACCTACGGTTCACGGTAGGCCACGAGCCTTTTCAATTTACTGTGCACCCCTTTGGCCTTATCAGTGCTCCTCGGGTGTTCACGAAAGAGATGGCGGTGGTCGCAGCTCATCTGCGCAGATCAGGGGTTTCAGTCTTCCCCTATCTAGACAACTGGCTGTTGAAGGCGGGTTTGCCCCAGCCAGTCGTCGCCCACCTCCAGACTACGACCTACCTCCTGCATTTGTTGTGGTTCTCCATCAGTGTGCCGAAGTCACACCTGACCCCCTCTCAGAAGCTCCTTTTCATCGGAGCGGTTCTGGACACGACGCGGTTTTACGTTTATCCTCCCAAACAGCTAGTCCAGGATATTCGGGCTATGATTCCGATCTTTCAGCCTCTTTCCCGGGTTTCGGTCAGAATGACTCTGAGGCTGTTGGGCCTCATGGCCTGCTGCATCCTGTTGGTCGATCATGCCAGGTGGCATATGCGGGCTCTGCAGTGGGGCCTGAAGTTCCAGTAGGCACAGCATCAGGTGAATCTGTCCGATTGCGTCCAGATCTCGGAGGGCACTGCTCAACATCTGCAGTGGTGGCTCACAAACCAGGATTGGGTCAATGGCAGATCCCTCTCCCTCTCCCAACCAGAACACACGGTGGTGACGGACGCATCCCTTCTGGGATGAGGCAGCTACATGGGAGAGGCGGAGATCAGAGGCCTCTGGTCTCCGGCGGAGTCCGGGCTTCACATCAACCTTCTGGCGCTCCAGGCGATTAGTCTTGCACTGAAAGCATTCCTTCCCTCTGTCCGGGGAAGAGTAGTGCAGGTGTTCAAGGACAACACCACCGCCATGTGGTACTGCAACAAACAGGGTCCACGACCCCACCCCGCCCTATGTCAGGAGGCCCTTTGCCTCTGGACATGGCTGGAACATCAGGACATATCCCTGGTGGTTCAACACCTGGCAGGTTCCCTGAACGCCAGGGCGGACGAACTCAGCCGCAGGTGCATGATGGATCACAAATGGCGTCTTCACTCGGAGGTGGTGCAAGGTCTCTTTCGACAGTGGGGAGAGCCTTGATTAGATCTATTGGCCACCGAAGAGTACGCGCAATGTCAGCAATTCTGCGCGTTGGAATTTCCAAGGCGACACTCGCAAGGCGACCCTTTTTGTCACGAGCGGAGCTGCGGTCTGTTGTACGCCTTTCCACCTATACCACTTCTACCCAGAGTGCTGAAGAAGATCAGGCGCGACCGGGCCCAAGTCCTTCTTGTGGCTCTGGATTGGGCATGAAGAGTCTGGTATCCCGAGCTGCTCAACATGACCATCGATCCTCCGATCAGACTGCCTCTTCGGGAGGATAATCTGTCGCAGCAGCAGGGGACGGTCCTCTGCCCGAACCTGTTTAGTCTCCACCTCACGTGGAGATTGAGCGGCGGCAGTTGACGTCTTTCGACCTGCCTCCTGAAGTCTGTGATGTAATCTTGGCAGCCAGGCATCCCTCCACTAAGACGGTATACGCCTGCTGGTGAAACAAGTTTGTGGCATGGTGCACAGCAAAGGCTGTGGATCCCCTTTCTGCCCCTCTTTCTAAAGTTCTCTTGTTCCTTCTTTCTTTAGCCCAGCAGAGCTCTGCTCTGGGCACTATCAAGGGCTATCTTTCAGCCATCTCTGCCGTCCTTCGGCTGCTAGATCAACCTTCTCTTTTAAAGTCCCCGGTGGTTAACCGTTTCTTAAAAGGCTTAACGCATCTCTTTTCTCCAATCCCCTTCATTATGCCTCAGTGGGAGTTGAATTTTGTTCTTACCTATTTAATGTGCGCTCCCTTTGAGCTGCTTCATAACT
The DNA here is from genome assembly GCF_964204655.1 of Triturus cristatus. Classification (NCBI taxonomy): domain Eukaryota; kingdom Metazoa; phylum Chordata; class Amphibia; order Caudata; family Salamandridae; genus Triturus; species Triturus cristatus. Next base: position 551,707,378 of record NC_140579.1, read on the forward strand.
GTCCTTTAAGGCTCTTGACTCCTAAGACTGCTTTCCTGGTAGCCATCACTTCTGCTAGAAGGGAGAGTGAGCTCCAGGCACTTTCTTCCAATCCTCCTTTCCTGTCTGTCCATTCGGACAAGGTGGTTCTCAGGACCCGTCCATCCTTCCTTCCTAAGATGGTCACTGCCTTCCACATGGGCAGACCATTACTTTGCCCACCTTCTTTCCGCCTCCTTCTAGGGAGGAGGAGAGGCTTCACCGTCTAGACCCAAAACGTTTGCTCTCTTTCTATCTGGATCGCACAAAACAGTTCCGGGTGGATGACCAACTCTTTGTTGGCTACGTGGGTGGCAAGAAAAATCGGGCCGTACACAAACGCACCATTTCTCGATGGGTCGTTTTGTGTATTAAGGCATGCTATTCTCTGGCTAAAAAGGAGCCTCCGGTCGGGCTAACGCGCCCATTCCACCAGGGCGACGGCAGCCACTACTGCCTTGGGAAGAGGAGTTCCTCTAAATGACATCTGTCAGGCGGCCACGTGGGCATCGCTGCACACGTTTACGAAACACTACTGCCTGGACAGCCAAGTGCGGAGAGACGGCGTCTTTGGCCGTTCTGTTCTCCAGAACTTTCTGGTGTGATCTTGATTCGCAGACCCACTACCGGGGTTGGTATTGCTGGGGTATCTATTCTAAGGTAAGGAATCTATAACTAACGCGGGATCAGGTGGGAAACGGAGAGCTCTTGATACCTAGGGATTATGGTTATGCACACGGAGGTCGCGCTCCAATATCTGAATGTAGATAGAATTCTGAAGGGACTCACCCAGTTGTTTGGGTTCTGGAATGCATTGTCCCCGTCAGTTAAGGCCAGGGTGGGCTTTTCTAAGACGGTCTTTCTCCCACGATGTCTGTATCTGGTAAAAAAATGTGTTGCTCCCACTTGGCCCACAAATATTTCAATATCGAAATAGCCTATTGATCCCATTGGTGTTGGGCGGGAAGGTGGAGTTGTATTGCCCTGTCGGTCCTCAAAAGGGACATAGAGGAGGGAGGTCTGACCCTCCCTGATATGCATCTCTATTATTTTGCGGCGCACCTGCAGCATGCTGCCTAGTGGCTTGCGGAGTCTGCAATTGGAAATAAAGGCTTTTTCAACGCATGACTCAGGGGGACACCCTAGCTGAATTGTTGATGAGGGGGCCATTCAGAGATCCCGATTCCATATCTGTTGAGGCACACAGCAACAATATGGGAAACAGTAGTGAAAAGTGTGCTTTGTAGGGCTCCTTATGTCTGTGGCTCTTGAGCCATTTCATACTATCGACCTAGACATGTCCATGGAGCGATGTAAGGCTGGTGGGTGTCTCGAGGCCGGGAACCTAGATCTGGGTGAGGTCTTTTTTACTTTCCTGGATGCGCAAGACACATGTAATGCGGGACTGAGACAACTTTTGCAATATGCTAAATTGGAAAACACGGCAAAGGCAATATGGTGAAGCTTTCCGGTGGTGCTGCTGCCCTCCCAGTCATTGGGCAAGTTAATTAGTTGAGGGAAGAGCAAGCACCTCATTACTCTCTTTTATAAGGCACTTAAAGGGGACATGACAAAACACCCGTTCAGGGCAAGGCTGGCATAGGAGGCAGGATTGGGGGAGCCTCTCGCAGATGGGGATTAAGACCATGCCTGTGAACTCATGCGGGCAGTCTCCTGTAACAACAGGTTTAAATTATTACATTTTAACTATTTGCATCACACATATGTGACACCATTTAAATTGGATAGGACAGATCCCACCAGGGCAGCAAAATGTGTACGTTGTGGAGAGAAAGGTGCTACATTTTTACATCTCGCTTTTCTTTATGATGAGGAACATGGGTTTTGGAGAGAAGTGGTGCCTAGAGTTGAGATGGCCACAGGTGTCGCAATACCCCTCACCCCCCAGTGTTTGCTTGCTACAGATGGTGGCGAAACCCAGGGGACGGAAGATTTTACATAGATTTTGCAGTCACAAGGGGTGACTATTGGGTGGATGGGGTCTCGTGCACCACAGACTGCATGGATCAAGTATGCGCTTGAATGGGGGGACACGGAAGAACAACATCTGCGTCTGTTTTGCTTTGATGAGAAAGCTGCTGAGGGTATAGTAGATTGGGGAATATTATTGGATGAATTTAATGAACATAGGGACCCAGATACCGATCAAGTGTAGTTCTGATGTGTATATGGTTGCATTTAGCTTGCAGGCTCGGTATATATTGTTCTGTCAACCTTGTGTTATCCCTTACTTTCGGGAAAGTTTGATGTGTCATTGAGCACTTATAACTGGCGAATCACACTGGTTGCTATGTTTATTTGGTTACAAGATATGGAAAAATATAAAGTTTTTAAAAAAAACAGATAGTCTCTTCAAAATTGTATTTCGTTAACATGAAGAAGCGTTTCACCTTAGTACATCAGAATATATCAGTGCATTTAGAAGTATTTTTTTTTTTTAAAGTGCCAAGTTTCAAACCGGAATTTAGAAACATTAGTGGTATATCTCCCCAACCCAGACCCTGACAACAATCCAAATAGTGAACGAAGATGCAAGTCGGTGTTAAGCAGACCCCTGGATGGCCTGGGTTGCTGTTAAACATGGGCAACATTATAGTTTATTAACTCAAACACAGCAGATGGTTTTGTACTGCACACAACCTGAAGTTGCGGCCCTCTTATGTGTGATAATGAAGAGAAAGGAGGCAAAGTGAAATAAACCATTTGCCTAGGATCGCACAATTTGGTAATGTGCGGAAGCCGGGATTCATCCCTGGTTTTCTGGCTTCACATTGCGCAATTCAGCCACAAGATGTACATGCTTTGCTTCCCATACGCCCCCCTGATACCGGTTCCCCTCCACTGCCCTCTGCGGCCCTTGGTCACACCACAGACCAAACTCTTTGTGCCCTGGGAAAATGTTTTCGAGTACCCATCCATTGGCTGATCCCTGAAGTGCTCAGACACCTCTGTCCAGTCGGTTACTATCACAATCAATCAGGGGTTTGTGAAGCGCGCTACTCAACTGTGAGTGTCTCAAGGGGCGGGGAGGGGGGTGGTCAGGGTGGTGCAACTCCAGGTCAGGCAAAGAGCCAAGTCTTGAGGTTCTTTCTGAAGGCGTGCAGGGTAGGGGATTGTCTGATGTTGACTGGGAGTTCGTTCCAGGCTTTGGCTGCGACGTGGGAGAAGGCTTTTCTTCCTGTTCTGGATCTGCAGATGCGCGGGGTGTATGCTAGGGCGAGGTCAGCGTAGCAAAGGGTTTTTTTCGGTATGTGGAAAGAGATTTGTTCGTTGAGGTATTTGGGTCCAATGTGGAGGGATTTGAAGGCGTGGGTGAGTATCTTGAATGTTACTTTCTTCTCGACGGGGAGCCAGTGGAGGTCTCGCAGGTGTTGGGACATGTGTTTGTGTCGTGGTGTGCCGAGGACCTGTCTGGCTGCGGCGTTCTGGATGGTCTGGAGTTTGTGTAGCAGGGATTTGTTGATTCCTGGGTAGAGGGCATTTCCGTAGTCTAGTTTGCTGGTTATGAGGGTGTGGGTGACAGTCTTTCTGAATGCGGGGGATCCACTTGAAAGTCTTGCGGAGGGAGTTGAAACAGGTGAAGGCGACGTTGATCTGACGAGTCATGGGGAGGGAGGAGTCTAGGATAATGCCGAGGTTCCGGCTGTGGTCTGTCAGGTTAGGGGGGGTTCCGAGGGCAGAGTGCCACCAGGTGTAGTCCCACGCAGTGGGGGACGGTCCCAGAATGAGGCCCCCAGTCTTCTCTGAGTTGAGTTTGAGGCAGCTGTTGGTCATCCAGGCTGCAACGTCTTTCATTCCTTCCTGGAAGCTGAGTCTGGTGGTTTCGGGGTTGTTCGTGAGGGAGAGGATGAGCTGCGTGTTGTCAGTGTAGGATACTATGCTGAGCCCATGCTGTCTGATGATGGCGGCGAGGGGGACCATGTAGATGTTGAACAGTGTGGGGCTGAGCAAGGAACCTTGGGGCACTCTGCAGTTGATCTCTGTGGGTTCGGAGAGTAAAGGTGGGAGTCGGATCCTTTGGGTTCTGCCTGCGAGGAAGGAGCGGATCCAGTCGAGGGCGGTCCCCTGTATGCCGGTGCGTGGTCTTGTGCGAGGGTGCGGTGGAAGACAGGGTCATAGGCTGAGGAGAGGTCTAGCAGGATGAGGGCCGCAGTGTGGCCCTGGTCGAGTAGCTTGCAGATGTCGTCGGTGGCGGCGAGGAGGGCGGTTTCGGTGCTGTGGTTTCTCCGGAAACCGGACTGGGAAAAGTCGAGGCTGGCATTTTCTTCGATGAAGGTAGTCAGCTGGGCGTTGACGAATTTCTCGGTGACTTTGGCTGCGAAGGGAAGGAGAGAGATGGGCCAGTAGTTTTTCAGGTCTGTCTGGTCGGCCGCGGTTTTCTTAAGGAGGGGCTTGACTTCTGTCCGCTTCGGGGAAGATTCCTGTTTTGAAGGTGGCATTGCTGGTGTGTCGTAATTAGAGTGCTATGGCGGCGGCGTCTCTGTGGAAAATGTGAGGCGGGCAGGGGTCTGTGGGGGCTCCTGAGTGGGTGTTCTTCATGGTCGTGGTGGTGACCAGTGTCCAGGCAGAAATGATGGGCTGGTCGTCCTTGCTGGGGGGGGGGAAGGGTGGTTTCTGGGGTCTGTTCACTGAAGTTGTTGTAGAGGGCTTTGATTTTCAGGTGAAAGTAGGTGCTGAGCTTATTGCAGAGGTCCTGGGATGGTGTGACGTCAGTGGCTTCGCTGGTAGGTTTGGTGAGCTGCTGGATGAGGTTGAAGAGTTCCTTTGAGTTGCTGGCGTTGGTGAGGATTTTGTTCCGAATGAAGGTCCTCTTGGTGGTTCTTATGAGTTGGTGGTATTCTGTCAAGGCGTGATTGTAGGTGGTCTGTTCTTTGGTGGTTTTGCTGTTTCTCCAGTGTTTCTCAAGGCATCTGCAGGAGATTCTGGCTTTTTGGAGGTCGGTAGTGAACCAGGCGGCCTTCGGGGGCGTTGTCTGTCTGGGTGGTGGAGGGGGTCAAGTTGGTCTGCGCAGCTGGTGATCCAGCAGTGGAATGCCATGGCTGCAGCGTTGGTGTCAGTTGTGGCGGTTGTGGGATCGAGCATGAGGGTGGAGTTGAGGTGTTCTTCCGTGACCTTGCTCAAGTTCCTTCGTGGAGGTTTGTGTGCGTTGGTGGTCTTGAACGAGTAGTGAACGCAGTGGTGGTCTTTCCAGAGGGGTTGCGAAGTGGGGCTGAAGCAGATGTTGGTCCATCTTGCGAAGATGAGGTCGAGGATGTGTCCGGCTTTGTGGGTGGGGGTGGTGTCGAGCTGCTTCAGTCCGAGGTATGTGAGGTTGTCCAGGAGAACGGTGGAGTCTGGGTCCCTATGGGTGTCTAGGTGGAAGTTCAGATCTCCGATGAGTATGTAGTTTGCGGAGGCAATTGCGTGGGGGCGAAGAAGTCGACAATGTTGGTGGAAAAAGAGGCGCGGGGCTCAGGGGGTCTGTAGACGAGTGTGCCGCGGAGCGTGATTGTGGGGCTGGGCTGAATCTGTTCAAATTAAAAACATGTTGCACCTTCTGATTTACAATTGTGTTAACCATGGCTCTTAGAATCTAACTGTAAGTAGCATGATCAATATCAGATAAGTTCTTTGAAGTATTTTGAAGTGCATTAGTCTGAATTTAGCAGTAATAGCGACTTACCCAACAATAGAAACACCTTGCCCCAGTCATGAGTGGATACCTTCACCTCACACTCAATTTCTCATTTTTGTCTGAGAAGTAGATTTTTTTTACCATGCCACTTCTGATGCCTCTGTATAGCATAGTGAACATTACTCTGCTTGGATCTGCAGTTATTACTGAGAGAGTTTGTGATAGTGTAGCAGAGTGTGCATTTGTTCCCATGTGCTCAAAGCTAGTTTCTGCAGCTGGGGGATTTTGAAAGAACTGACGCGTTCACACTGTATGTTTATGATGTGCTATTGTCAGTCATTTGATTTCATATAGATATAGTCCTGACTTCTGCCTCTCTTCTGAACTCAGAGAACAACCAGGGCAGCGCCTGCAGGACATAAAGCACTTTTACTTTGAGATTCCACAGCAGCACTCTGTAAACATATGCAATCTTTACTAAGTGAGGATTCGTGTTACTCGGAGCAGCCTTCTGAAATAAATTAGTAACAAATACATTGGCATCAATTCACCCCATAGTAATTATTTATCTAAGCTTAGTCTGTGTGCCTATTACCGTGCTACATGCTCAACTGGGCGCCGACAGTCAACCTGCAATCCACCGTCCTCGCATCATTGTTGAATTCATTCCTCTTTTATCTTACTTTTCCTGCCAACCCAGAATAAAGCAACCGAGTAGCTGTGCAGCTCTGAGAAAGCAGTGGTTGGATTCAGCACTCAAGAAAGTAAAAGCATCGGAAGAGGCCAGAGATGGCAGCAAGATTTGCAGAAAACCAAGAGATTTTTGTAAATTCAATGTCACTTTATCTATGATAAGTGTATGTCATCTCTATCAGGGTGAGTGACATGAATGCCCAACTAAATTAGTTGCAAACCCATTGCAGTACTAATACCGGTTAAGCCTTTTCCCAAACCTGGACAAACTGTTCTCACAGTAAACAGTAATGATGCATCTTTATTAATAGTGAATCCAGGAATCTGTCTGATGTATTTAAGTATGTATAGCAATGTGTTCTCCATGTATGGTCTAATTTTTTTTGCCGTTCTCCAGCCATGTACATACCCACATTGATCTTTACGAACCAGTTGTGTTGTCAGTTAGTTTAATCATGAAGCCAGTATTTTACACCCAATTGTTGTGTCTGTTATAATCTTTGACAGTGGGCAGTATTTGTTCTTGCATGGGTCAACGCAATATGCTCTGTTCTACAGCTTTAATGTCGACTATCAGTAGATGTTTTGTTTGTCTTATATAACTCTGTCGGTAAAGCCTAATTTTCATGTGTCTAACACAAATTCAGGCTTATGGGTTCTTATTTACAAAAGCTATTTTGAGGTTGCAAATGCTCCAATTTACAAAATTGGAGTCTTTGCAACCACCAAATAGTTTTTGGAAACGTACAAAACCTTAACTCCAATTTGGTTACGTTTTGCTGAATCGAAAAGTAGTTTCACAAGTACTAATCGAATCAAACATTAGAAGGGGATTGTTTAGGGTGCCCCTTCCAATTTTTGATTCCTTATAGTGTGTATTGACGGTTGGCAACCATAATTGTGTTTGGAAACCATTGATAAGTTACCAACACCTCAGTGGAGGTGGTAACCCATTAATGAATGGGAAGAGGTCCCCATGGCCATTCACTTTGTGAATGTTGTCAAAACCTGTCTGGGAGTAAGCACTGGTCCATCAAATCACTGCTTACTCTTTACAACAACAAAAAAATAATACGTTTGTTGCTTTTTAATTTTTTTAAACGCACCCTGTTATCCTTTAAGGGAAATAGGTTGCATTTATATTAAAAAAATGATTGTTTTACTTAAAGCAATCACAGACATGGTGGTCTGCTGACCTAAGCAGGCCACCAACCCAATGATGACAGTGACCTGATTGGGTCGCAATTTGTGACCCACCTCATTAATATTCATGAGGTAGGTCGAATTGTAACGACTATGATGTAGTATTTTGTGAATCAACCTATTAGTACCTACATGGTTTTGAAAAATACTAATCCTTTCAGTAAACGTAGGTGCGCAAATTGTGATGAATTTTACCATGTACATAAGGCTCTCAGTTGCCATCTTTATTTCTCCAGCGGCACAATTGTTTTCAGTTACTCCATCTATTTTAATGTTAATTTGCGCACATTCAAGGCCTGAAGTTCGAAAAGTAGATTGTGATCATCTAGGTCTGTTTCTCTCGATTATGTTCGCAAGTAATCATGGAATAATACATTTGTACCTAGCTGTGTATGTAGGACCACATTATTATTTTCTCTGATAGGTGTTAGATGAGTGGAAATGTTTTCCTATTTAGCAGCCGCAAGAGCACGCTATCAGATTTTTCATCTTCCCAGTGTAAACTTTGTCAAAAACCTTTGAATTGGAACATCTCCATTTTCTGCATCTTCCTCAGCAGGTCGTATGAACTCTCTAGCTGGGATCTCCGAGTAGCTCTTGAGCTACCTGTAGCTCTCCTTCTACTTATAAGGGGCTCTCCTGTGTGCAGCCAGCCTACTAAATTAGAAGCTTTTGCTTGGTTGAATTAATATATGTATACCAAAATGGAGAGCGTATATTTGAGACGAAAATGTGTTTATTTTCACAACTCATAAGCTAATATTTAAAGAAAAATGGCTGAACTTCCAAAATATATTTAAACCTGATATTGGAGTGACAAATCGTGTGGCACTGAAGAGACGTTTTACAAATGTTATCTTGGTGCCAGGAGCATTGCAGCTATGGCTGGTATGCATTACCCATGTAGAAGCATTCCATCTGGAGCTGCTTTATCACCTCTTTTACGTTCACTGCACTTGTTACCAGTCCGTAAAAGGCTTATTTTTAAAATCTGTTGCCTGATACAAAAATTCCTTCCTCGGAAAAGGTCCCAGCTATCTAGTGTGTATACTCTCATTACCGCTCTCCTAGACTGCTTAGATCTAGTGACAAAGTGTTGCTGACAGTCCCACCGGTCAGAAGGGCCCATACAGGAGGCAGATTCTTTTCCTATCTAGACCCTCTGTACTGGAATAGGTTACCTTTGCATATTTGCATGCGTACGGATCATCTCCAATTTAGAAATTTACTGAAGACAGTGCTTTTTTAATGCAGTAGCCTGGCTTGTGTTTTGGCTTAGCACCGAGATATCCCTCTCGGGGCGATTTGTGCTCTATATAAATTATATTAACATAACATATTGACAATATATTAACATTACTGATGGCAACCATGCCTGATTCACTGAGGTGATCACTGGTAGTATTCCGGCAAATATTTAGGCAACTAATGTAATCTTGTCAGATGTGGTCACTATTAGAACACTAATAATAGCTCTTGATGAGTTTCATTGAACATAAGTAGCTCTTATTACTGAAAAGGATGGAGACCCCTGCTCTAGCATCTGTGGTATCAGTGATTTTGCATCTGTGGTGTGCCGATTGTATTACTTTTATTCCAGTCATCTCTTGTTCAATATATATATATTTTTTTCCAATCCCCTGCAAGTAGAGGTCCTTCTTACCTTTGTTTAGCCAGATACAATTACCTTCATCGCATCCCACTCTATTCCCCAAGTTGTGGCTGCATTATCTATCTGTGATTTAGTCATCAAGCCTAATTTGAAATTAGGCTCCAGTAGACTATCAGTATTACACCCCACCAAAGTTATAGGTCACGGTTAAAGATGAATGGTCTAACAGTATTCCGCGGTGGTATTTTAAGTCATTAATCTATTATATGTGTTCTTCTCACGTCGGCAATGTATAATCTAATCTGGAATCACAGTGGTTCTCTGCCCTTCCCACCATCCTATGCACAGTTAAAACCAAACCACACCACTGTCACACCTAAAAATGGCTGGGATGACATGAGCAACCTGTGGAAAATATCACGTTAAGGGCATAAATCTTTGTTGGATATATTTTTTTCCACTATAATGTATCTGTTTTCTGGGTCATCGATATTATTTGAGATTAAAAAAAGTGTGACTGGTGCCCCTACTCCACGTACAACATATGGAGCATGACAAGGACCCATTGTTTCCCTTTTTTCTTTAATGCTTATCCTCCACCGTCATCTATTCATTCGACCTCATCTTCTTAAACTATATTGAGAACAATCAAAATGCACTAAAATAAACTCCACAATTTTCAAAATGGACAAGCCTAAACCACAACCTTACAGCAGTTGATACTAAAGCTGAGCCCTGACAAAAGAGAAACTGAAACTATGTCAAAACCTTATAACTAAATATCTAAAGAACAACAGTCGTAGGTCCCTCCCGGCAAGGATTATCACGCACTTGGGCATTTGCAGGAGTTGTGGCATGGCTCTCTTGTATAAGTTAACTCAGTAGTAAAAACCTGCTTTTTTCTACCTGCGTAGCCATATCCTGAAGTGTATTTCTCCTTAGGTAGCATTTTTATTAAGGGTAAGAGCCTGCCTGGCCTCATCCAGAATATCTTAGACTTCCTATTTTCTATAAAACCCTAAAGACTGGGATATTCCTTCAAAGCTCTGAGTCATTATCCTTGTTGGGCAGTAAGTTGACGAGATCCATTTTTAACCGAGCAGGATTCAGAGCCAGAAATACAGTCATCATTATCAGCAGCAACACCATCTGCAACGCTTGACACCAAACACATGCATTGGTGTCTTCTGTGACTAGATCAAATACTCTGAGCAAGATTGGCAGTGTATATGGGTTTGGTAATCATGGAAATAGGGTTGCACTACATGCCTTACAGAGTACACTGAAAAAAGGCCAAGGGGAAAGAAATTGACCGGGCCGGGATCTGTGGCAGTGAGGCATTGACAGTGGGAGTGTGGTCTTTGGAACTGAAGCTGCTGCAGAAATGGCTATACCGGAACATAGAGATAGTAGCTGAGGCATGGAGTAGAAACACTGACTTGCAGACAGTGAGACACACTTACTGACACTGGAACTGTGAGATGCATTCATTGACATGCCTCCTAGAAGACAGACAAACTTGGCACCAGGTCTTCAGGAATCCTTAGAACCTCTCAGGAACGCATCTTACCCAGATCTCAAAGAGAAACAATGGCCTCCCACATTAAAGAAGTAATAGGACATTCACTAAAATGACATGAGACTGAAACAGCTCAGTGGCTCTTGTTGTTACTCTGTTGCATAAGTTAGTTTCAGCAGAACTCTTGCCTTGAATGCACATAAGAGTGGGACCCAATATGATGATGCCCAGTGCATTCTTGCCATTGTCTTGTCTTATCTCAGTTGAGGAAATCCATCACACAGTTCATTTGATAGTATGTGTAATCAATTTTCTTTTTCCTATGTACAGGCTGCTTTTACTACTGAAACTTTAGTGTTCTTTATTTTGTAGGCACTTGAGGTAGTTCCTTAGTAGTGTGTTTTATGCTTATTTTGGGGTTGGAAAATTATACTTTACTCTGGTTCTTTAAGCTGTGCCTTGTGTGTTTCTTTTCCTAGGTACGCCTGAGCAGACGTGGAGCTTGGCACTTGGGAAGGTGGACCTGATGGATCAAGGTAAGAAACCTAGGACAACTCTGTTCTCAAGGTGATAGGGAAAGCTTTTTCAAAGAAGTCCATTATGGAAGAAAAAGAATGAGCAGTCTATCATAACCTTGGTAGTTTTTTTTTTATCCAGATGGTTTAGAACATTGTTTCATTCTGCAACCATTCTGTTATCTGCAGTCATTTCTCTCAGCCTGAGCTGATTTTTTTCAGCATTGGAAATGCTGTGTGTTATGTACGGCATTAGCATGTACAGTGTATTTATACAGCCCTATGTTACTTTTTTAAAGTAATGTGAAAAAGACTGGGATGTGATGAGAGACCCCATTCCAATTCAGAATTGATGAGCCAATCAGATTGCTGTTCCTGCTATCGAGAACTAGGCAATGTGTCGGTCAAACATTGGACTCCAGCAAGACAAACTCAACTTTTTGGCCTTACTAAGTCCACACAAATGCAGTTTTAGTGATAAGCTACATACCTCCTTTTTATGCGCTTTTAATGCGTAGTAAAATAGCAGTATCTAAAAGGTTACACATCAGTTAAACCTAGAGTGTCTAGCTGCTTATGAATAGAACACACAGCACCCTAGAACTGGTGTTTTCTGGAATCGTAGATCATATTTGCACTGAAAGATTTGACACAATTGAGTTAACTTTGCAGATCTTATTGAGATAGCCGCTTGCTAATTCTCCTTTACTTTGTTCTAGATATCGCATTCATTACTGATGAGACGTTTGACTTTGGACTTAGTTCTTTTTCTGATAGGTAAGTTAAATTGTATATGCTATTCTTTTTATGTGTCTGAGGATGTCGTTCATTGACAATGATACTTGTAAGTTCTGTGCTGTGAATGAGGGTAAGCTAGCAGAACCAAGGACATTTGTGTGATGCTTTATATCCCTCGTAAAGCCATACCTTAATTTTGGAGGTTTTTTTTCTGCATTTGTCTTAAGGTGACATTTTAAAGTAACCAGTTAGATTAATTTCCTTGTTTAGAGGTGACAAATACTCACTGTTTGTCTTTGTTATCCTAATATTTCCATTAAAACATAATCTGGTACTCACCATTCATTTCCGAGCAGACACAACCTTGCATATTCACAGAGAACTCTGAAGTAAAAGGTGTGATCGTTCAAGACAAAGGCATTTGTGTTTTCTGCACATATTGAAAACAGGACAGTCTCCTTTGAATCACTGCTGTCTAACAATTGAACCGTACCAAGATACGTTCGGACAATGGAGAAAAAATTAATAGATGCTACATGTAGATTAAAAAAATGTTGTCCAAAAATCAAGAGGCTAGTAGTGTTCTGATTTCGATGATCACAGCCCTTCTCGTGGTTTCAGCTAAGGCCACCTCATAAGGCTTAATGTTAGAATAGCTAATGAAGGAGTCTGGTTAAGATAACAACTTCTGATTGTTTCATTTCAACTATGTACCTTTAGACTTCTACCTTAAATAATTGTTACTTGAATACATAATTGTAGCTTGTGCTCTAAAGCTATTAAAAAAAAATCTTCTTACCATCCTGCTTATAGTGCCATCCCTTCCCACCCAGCACTGTCAGTCCTTGTGGTCGTGTGTGACACACACTAACCCCAGTGTTTATGCTTCTCCCACTCATCTTCCAGTTCCTTTCTCACAAGAGCAACACCATACTCTAATGCAGTGTTCTCTCAAATGATTGAAACAGCACCCTATTGTGAAAGCTGAGGTTTTATTTGCATACAAATCATTCAAATGGTTGCCTAGCCATGCAATACATGGAATCAATTGAACACAATGCCTAAAACCGTTTCTTGTACCAGCGATCAGTGAACCAATATAACTCTGCGATTGTGGCTGACAGTCCAAAGCAGATGCACCAACATTTTAGTTAGACGTTGATGACAACTCTCAAGCACTTAGCTAGGCTTAAGTCCCCACTTAAGCCTGTCTTCAGCATTGAAAAACTAATTATTACATTACATAGCAGACAAGCTATCAGGCGGAGTGACATGTGAGCTGTCCAAGGTGCAGTAATTTTGCTCACGATCCTCAGTCCATGCATTCCAGGGACCCTCGTATGTGGGAACGGTCTGTGCTGATTTTGAGTGCCACCTCTGTCGTAATGATTGCTCAGATCTCCTACATGCCATTAAAGGGGTGGGGGCTGTTCAGAATGCTCCAGGTGAGGAGTGTAGACTAAATACGTTTTGTTGACTCTACCAAGCTGGCTAACACAGATAATGAATGCGTTCCCACTAAAGTGAGAACGAACATTTGGGGTTGTTGTATTCCGCTTTAGGTGTCCGTATATAGGTTTTCCTGAATCATGTCCTTATATGGGCACAATTTGCATTGCCCTTATATAGGCATAAGATCCCAGTCCTTATTTAGGCATTAGCCATGCTATCCAAATACAGGCATGGTCACCTACATCCATCCACCCCAACGTCACGACGAGTTCTTAGAAACCAGACCCTTAAGCTCTTGGGAGTTTCCCCTAACACAGCATTATTGATTTCTTCAAGAACTCATTTATAATGCATGAACCGCTATTCCTTAAGGCTTCATTCAGGACGTCTTCCTCTGTCCGACTTTACGTCAATGCAAACATTCGTAAGCACCTTCCAGGTATAAGTATACCTTCCCTTGCCACGGCAAGTACAGATGAGCCCCTTACTTTAGAGGAGCCCGTGTCCCGGCCTGACGCACTGACAAGAGACTCTGTCATCCCTGCTCGCAGAGAGTCCAGCTTCCAGTGTTCTGACTCCTTTTGCGGTGTGTTAGAGTTCGAGACTCGGAAAGAGATTCCCACCTCTCTCATTCAAGGTATGGAGCTGACTAGAACCTAGAGGGACTCTCAGCATACTAAACTATAGAATAACATCCTATAGAATACAGCACCTACTTCTTACCTTGTACTACACTTAGGTTAGGTACACTGGGGTAGAACTAGTTAGAGAAGCATCTTATGAGTACTCGCATTTTTAGCCTATGTTATTTGTGTATATGAATATATGTGTCATAGCTAAAAGATAATGTTAGCGCAGTATTATATCTTTCTACTGCTTACGCTGTACATAATATTTCTCGCATACTGTCTTGTGATTATAACCGCTCATATCTCTTACACGAGAAACAAGACTGTTCAATAAATCCTTTTATTGAAGCGCCTGTCTATTCTTTCTGTGTAACTCTGAAGAAACTAAGCAGTTGTTCGATTCTAAAGGGAAACAAAGTTGTTATGTTTATGTGGTTGCCAAATACTACTCCCTCCTTGTTTACAAGGAGTTTCTAGTGGCCTCTGAGTTAGCTGGTACAAATTAATTAAGTTTAATATACTCGGTAGGGCCATACTGACCCCAGTCCTATGCCAAA